>NC_041404.2:8059119-8364119 GCF_900747795.2 Erpetoichthys calabaricus | reverse complement strand
CAGTTTGTTTGTCCTTCTCCACTTTAAGCTCATCTTTGAATACACTAAACACAGCTGTTAATGGAATAGGGGTGATTGTGACACCAAGGCTGTTTGATTTGATAGGCATTTAAAGATTTTTGTCCAGAATGATGTTAATTTGGTACATGCCCAAAATACGTTGCCCAATGAAGCTGAAGCTCGATTGCAGGTTGGATCTTGCCCTGGAAACATTTTGAACAATTTTAAACAAGATAGATGTGCTCAATAGAAGAATATTTCTTCCGGAATAGAAGTAGGTGGGAGGTGATGAAAATTGGCCAGATTTTGTTTAGCAAAGTTTCTAATTTGGAAATTGTGGAAAAATTGTGTTGATGGGAAGCTAAATTTGTATTGTAATTGTTTGTAGGATGCAAAGGCATTATCTATGTACAAATTTCTAAGTGATTTAATTCCATACGTTTTCCAAACATTAAAAACTGTGCAAGTTTGAGAGGGTTGAAAAAGGTTGTTATCCTGTAGAGGTGCCACAGATATTTTAAAATACTTCCAACATTAGTTCCATATTCTGAGTGAATGAACGACAATTGGGTTGTTAGTATATTGACGATAACTTGTATTTACTGGAGTACAAAGCAAGGAATATAAAGAACTACTGTATATTTTTATTTCTATTCCAGATCAAGCCTGTGTATGTTCATCTATTTGTGTCAATGTCCTGGTTTTTATAGCTTGTATATTTGCCACCCAGTAATAAAATAATAAATTTGAAAGTAAGTAGAGACATGCTCCCCTCTGCTTTAGGTCATTGTTGGGTCGCCCTATGAATGCATGGATGTTTTGAATTCCAAATAAATTAGATTATGATTGAATCTAATTTCTTAAAAAATGATTTGTTAATGTATATAGGGATGCTTTGAAATAAAAAAGAAGCTTAGAAAGGATATTCATCTTGAAGGTGTTAATTCCCTGCTAAAGTGACATGGAGGGTAAACCATTTATGCATGTCTTGTTTAAGTTTTTACATGCAGACAGCAAACTTTTGTTGATAAAGAGCATTTTGTTTCCTTGTGATGTTTACCCCTAGGTATTTAAACTGATCTGTGATGATAAAACGGAAGGTGTCCAATCTAAGGTTGTGTACTAAAGAGTTCACTGGAAAACACACACTTTTACTCAAATTAATTTTCAGTTCAGATATCTTTTGAAATTCTGCTAGTGCTGTTAGGACTAAGGCACTTGTGTCTCTTATATATATAAACTGTATATATATTACCATATCATCTGCATATAGTATGTGAAAGCCAACCCTGACACATACAGATGCAAGAGGCATAAGGTCAACACACATGTGATATTTTATTTTCTTCTCCTTGTCGGAATCATCTTCCCTGTTTCCCTCAGGCACAACAGCATCAAAATAGCACCAGCACAATACACAAATCCTTTCCCTTCTCTTTCTCTGTCTCTCTCCTCCACTCTTCCTGGCAAAGTTCATCTCCCACCTCCCAACTCTAGCTCCCTGAGTAGTGGCTGCTGGCTCCTTTTATAAGGCACCCAGAAGTGCTCCAGGTGTTCGTTGACATAATTCCAGCAGCACTCCCAGGTGTGGCGGAAGTGCTGCTTTCCAGGGCTCAGCAGCAGCTGCAGCACCCCCTGGCAGATCCCAACAGGACTGCACTAAACTCCGACTCCCACTCCCATGAATACCTGCAGGAGTCCTAGGCACCGCTGCAACCCAGGGAAGCTGCCATCTAGTGCTCTGGGGGAGGTAAAGCTCTGGCCGTGCTTCCTCTCCCAGTCCTTCCAGCATGGAGGCATCCTGGGCATCTGCCACAAGTGATATTTTCTGTTCAAGTCCTTCTCTGATAATCCCCTTTATCTCAGAAGCATTTTGAAAGTGAATTGTCAATGTTTCAATGGTGATTGCAAATAGCAGTGGTGACAGGGGGCATCCTTTTTTAGTACCATGTTCTAGTTTAACGTAGTCTGAAACAATGTTGTTAATACAAACTGAAGCTTCTGAACTGGTATACAGTAGTTTGATCCATGCACATATGTTCGGACCAAACCTAAATTTGTGCAATGTAGTGAATAGGTAGTCCCATTCAACCGTATCAAATGCTTTTTCTGCATCCAACATATAATAAGATATCTGTGTTGCTAGACTTTGTAGGTGAATATATTACATTAAACAGGCATCAAAAACTTGAAGCTAAGTGTCTACCTATAAAAAATCTGGTTTGATCTTGTGATATTACCAAAGGAAGCACTTTGTCAGTCCTTCTAGGTAGAACTTTGCAGAGTATCTTAACATCATAATTCAGAAGTGAGAATGGTCTGTATGAACCACATCATAATAAGTCCTTATTTTTCTTAGGAAAGACAGTAATTAATGCTTAGCAGAGAGTTTGAGGTAAAATGTTATTGTCTCTGGCTTCTATAAGTGTTGATAATAAAAGGGAAGCTAACTTAATTGATAGTAGTTAAAAAAATACAGCAGGGTAGCCATCATGGCCTGCTGCTTTCTCACTTGGAAGTGAGTAATTCTGAGAGTTTCAGTGGTTTATCCAATTCCTCTGCACTGAGAGTATCTCACCGTGGTATCTGTAATGCATAGAAAAACACATTAGATTATGTCTAAGATTTCTTTAAACTAATTAGAATATAAGGACTTATAGTAGTCTCTAAATGTGTGCATTATATTTTTATGGTCAATGATTTTGTCTCTGTCTGTGTTAGTAATAATTGGTATGGCATTGCATTTGTTTGTTGATTTGTTGAGCTAAGATCTTATTAGCCTTCTCTCCGTGTTCATAGTAATGATGTCAAGGAACAACTTGATTAAGCTGTGAAAAATTGTTGGCTTGCTGCTAGGTCTCAGTCAAACAAAGAAAATCAAGCTTATGGTTAGTTAGCAGATCGTAGAGTAGAAGACCCTTGCTGGTGAGTGAATGGACGTTAAATAACCCAAAGGCAAGTTTGTTTTTCCCAGGTGTTGCAATAATCAACCTCACTAGGCTAACTAGCACACTATAGTCAACAGTCCATCCAGATCTTCCAGAAGGTCGAGGAAAGGTAGACCAAAAAGATCGTATTGGTTTTTGGTCATGATTGTTAAAATTCTGTTGAGACCCGTGGTGAATGTATTTTCAGTGAGAATGATGGAAAATAATACAGTGCCAAATGTGGCTCAGACGGGGTAAAACCGAAACTGCCATGTACTCAGATATCAATATCACTGGATAAAGTATGAAAAACAGAGTAATCCAGGAAAACATGCTCCAAAGAAGCAGTCTGTTGATCCACTTTGTAGAAAGCTTCCAGCTGGAGAAGGCAGGTCATCAGCAACCAGGTAAACATGGGATTTATCAGATATTGTTAAAACCAACAAAATGAAACTCTGGCAAATAATGACAAAGTATAACAACTACAGTATTGTCAATTAGACATGAACACAGCAGATTAATTAATAAAACTTAACTAATAAAATAAAACTAAACTAAGTCTCCAGCAGCCAGTAGCACTAACACTAGGAAATTATGGGAGCAAAGATTTGAGAATTGAAAGAATAATCTTGTGTCATTTTGAAAAACCAAAGGTAACATTTTTATTTTCATTGTGATTTTCATAGATGAAGGATTCTGACAGTTAGAAACAGCTTGTGCTCTATACTGTAGTCTTCTAGGCAGTTTTGCGGATTTCAGAATCTCTTGAAAGAGATTCCATTATTTAACACTAGGACTACCATGACACTAAACTAACCAAGCTGCATCCTTTTACTTTCACTAATGGCCCATAAGCAAGGCATTCTGATAGCACATTTCTACTCCTCAGCCCCCAAAATCTATAGATAGCCTAATGAAAATAAATAGTTTCCCAGCACACAGTTTCTTGCTTACATATAATGTTGTTTAAAATGGCAACAGTTTAAACTGCTTTCATAGTACATAAAATACACAAATGAGGTGGAAAGTTTTTTTTATGGAAATAAAGCTCATATCGATCATCAGCACAGATTCTTGTTGTATTTTGTGAGCAGCGTACACAATGCTGTTACTTAATATAGTTTTCCTTTGTTTTATTGTGCTTGCATCTTCCCACCTGACACTGTGTTGTTCTTCCAGTAGCAAGAGGAATGCAAAAGGATGCTATAACATGAGTAGCTTTCTTGTGAGTCTCTCATGCTAAGTCCACAATGAACTGTCTTTTTCCTACTCTGTTGCCCATACATTGTGCTTTCACCATATGAGCATGGCTCACCTTAGATTAAACAGACTATAAAACATGGCAACAGACCACATATGGCTCCATCCTTTCACTGTGCAGGGCCATAACATCTGCTTGAGCACATCCACACCAACCTCTACAAATTAGTTTCTTACATGGGGACCTTTCTTACTCCAAATAAGGAATAATGTTCAACGTATATTTGCTATTTACATTAGTGGATATCCAAAGTCTAATGCCAAAAATGTCAAATTTTCTTACTATATATTGAATGTCCATTTAATTTTCTGTTCTGCCCTGGCTCTGACATATGATGCAGTTCTGCACTAACGTGTGCCACATGTCTGATATAGTAGCAAAGCTGTCAGTATACTGTAAGGTGCTGTTTAGGACAAAAATCTTATATATCAGTACACATCTGTGTGGTAAAGTGTGGTCCGCGGCTATTTGCTATTTTAAATAAATAATTGCCAGACCTCCATCTTCAGGTGGGGGCATGGTAGTGTGGTGAGAGCAGTCCCCATGCACGATTCAGGAGTGGACGACCCTGCACTCTGCTGATTGCAGCAGTTGTGCCACGTCCCCACTTTAAAATGGGGAGCACAAGTGTGAGGAAAAAAAACAGAAGAGAATAAAAGTAAAAGGGACAGACATAGGCAGGAGGTAGAAGGAGCCAGTGCGAGCAAGCTAAAGAGAGAGGGCTTGAGAGAAAGAAGGCAGGCAGCTGGGAAGTGAGCCCCAGGAGAGGAGTGTGTGGCTGACACTCGGGGGCGGTTGAAATGGATTGCTCTGGCTGAGCAGCAACGAGGAGAGGGAGTGACCGGGAATTTGGACGGATCGAAGGAGAAGACTGGGAAGGCAGCAGGGGTCGAGGAGGCCTAGGTCCAGAGAGGGTGCCTTACTGTAGCCATGGAATGGCAAGGACTCGGTCCTGTGGAAGGTCAGCTGTGTCTGTCAATAGGGCAGCTCCTCTACTGTAAAGCCTGTATTGGATAAGGTTCATGGCACATGGCTTTTAGGAAAAGACAATTTCCTGACGGTTGGTTTTAACCTTGTTTTAGTGACTTTATTTATTCTGATTTTAACCTCCACCTCAACTTTGATTTTATGGATTATTTATTTACTGAGGGCGGCACGGTGGCGCAGTGGGTAGCGCTGCTGCCTCGCAGTTGGGAGATCTGGGGACCTGGGTTCGCTTCCCGGGTCCTCCCTGCGTGGAGTTTGCATGTTCTCCCCGTGTCTGCGTGGGTTTCCTCTGGGCACTCCGGTTTTCTCCCACAGTCCAAAGACATGGAGGTTAGGTGGATTGGCGATTCTAAATTGGCCCTAGTGTGTGCTTGGTGTGTTTGTGTGTGTCCTGCGGTGGGTTGGCACCCTGCCCAGGATTGGTTCCCTGCCTTGTGCCCTGTGTTGGCTGGGATTGGCTCCAGAAGACCCCCATGACCCTGTGTTCGGATTCAGCGGGTTGGAAAATGGATGGATGGATGGATTTATTTACTGAACTTTTTTGAAGAATTGCACTTTTTGAACACTTGTTTTGTTTTGACTTCTTTTTAATAAAAGCACTAGCACGTTTCACCATCCTCTTGTGCGGTGTGTTTCTCCTCATCTGCTCAGCTCATCCTATTGACCCTCATGACTATTGACGGTGTCGATAACGAAGAGGGAGCAGAGAGCTGACCCGCATCATCACAATCTGCCATCAAACATTGTAGCTATATGAGATTCAGCATATACTGTATACAGTCATTTCAGTATAGCAGTAGTGAAATCATATGAGTTTATTTATTTATTATTCTGAACAGCACCTCATAGTCCAGTCCCATGTAGCTTTGGTCATTCTACCTTTAGCCATGGTATAATCTTGGATGTGTGTCTGTACCTTCTTGTTGCACAAGTGAAGAAAACTGACTATTTTCACATTTTCCTACATTAGCGGGTTCACTGTGTCTGTAAAAATGTTGTGATCAAACCGCCTTCCAGCATTGTGCTCTTCTTTTGTGACTTGTTCTGTCCATGTCCATCATCTTCTCCTTTGCCCTTTTCTTGAAAATTGATGTTGGCTAAATACAGTATGTCTTGCTCAAAGTTGTGTGAAAAATATTATGATGTAGTTTCAGGTGAATGTATATACAGTACTTTTTGGCCAATTAAATGGACTGCTGACAGTTTTTTTCAGATTAATCTATGATCATCTTGCATAGACAAAAAATATGAGTGATTATAAGTGTGACATTTTTTGATGATTGTTGTCAGTTTTGTGTGGAACAGAGACAGCAATTGAAATGTTCAACATTCAGTCATGTCAATAACAGGTATAGGGGAGTAGGTTTAAGACTTAAGGAAATGCTGACTTGAAGTTAGCGGTGATCACTGTGATTGTTGGTTAGAAGATAGGAACTAACCTAACCATTGAAAAAACATTTTTTAATGGTGAAATGGAGGAAATACATGCAGTATACTGTAAGGTAGGACAATATGTATGTGTTGTTCTAATAAGAAAATGGAATAAAAAGTAAAACAGTTTAGTACGTAATATATTTTAATATTTATGTTAACATCCTGCTAAACATTACAGACATGTGCCATATTAAACATCAGGTATAAATATTCTCTGTCTGCTGAAAGATATTAAATGCAGTTGCTGCTATGGCAAAGTAATATGTAATGTAATATTTTACATAACTTTAAATTCAAACAGTTTACTCTACAATTTTGACCCCCTTATGTGAGGGTTTGCATGAAAACTTTAAACTAACTTACATTTGGGCAAGAAATGCACAAACTTTTGTTCTTTTTTTTTTGTTCTTTATTTCGTCTTATACGATTTCTCATATTAGAAATTTGTTAAGTTTTCGCATACCCCTTGGGGTCAGAGCGCAGGGTCAGCCATTGTACAGCGCCCCTGGAGCAATTACAGGTTAAGGGTCTTGCTCAAGGGCCCAGCAGAGTAGGATCTCTTTTGGCAGTGACGGGGATTCGAACTGGCAACCTTCAGGATACCAGCACAGATCCTTAGCCTCAGAGCCAACTTATGCACTGTCTGGCATCTCCTGTGTTTCTGGCTTATATGCTGCACACCTTTCAAACTCACATGCTCAGTGCACACTCTGCCAACTTTGTCACATGACTGCACTTCAGCCTCAAATATGCAGAAGCCTTTTTTACAACAGGTTTTGTGAGCTGGAGGAAAGAAGCAGAGATTCACACATGGGGACCAGAATTCAATAGCATTGCTTGTGGCAGTAATGAAGAGTTCGTTTATGTAAGAAAACAAAGAAAAATATCATCAGTCACATTTCAGAATAGAATTTTAGCAACATGGGTATTTGCAGTGCAGCTATGTAAGAAAGGTCAAAAAGGGCAGCTATATTGAAATGCAGGAGCATGACAATCACACTGATGAAAGAATTAAAAATTTAAAAACACAGTGACCCATTGGCATTAGAAAGGGCTCTTTCAGTGTCAGAGGCATCTGAAGGACTCAGTTCTTTACTGTAACGGGCCTAATTAAGAAGATCACATACTTGGCTTAGTTATTACAGAAACAGAATGAGAATGTCTTTCTAAGGGTCTCAAAATCTGCAAAATTTACATGCTCAGTTTGGCTGCTTCAGTCTATATGGAACTGTGAACAAGTATGGCAGTACAGATAGGAGACTTCTAACAATTAAAGTGGTCACCAAGAAAATCTTTTGTGATAGTAGAGGAAATATGAAGAGTCAGCCAAATACTTGTGGGAGAATGAAGAAGTTTAAGTGTAATTATTTTGGTTGAAGGTAAATGTGACAAGGTGAAGAAAGCAGCAACTGATCTTGGTTTGAGGTGTGCTTATTTGGTATTTTAGAGGCATGGCTCTAAGGTTTGATACATTTACTTAGTTGCTTGGAGGTAATCGACTCTCTGCTGTTGAGGAAGCTATAAATACATATGTTCCTGTAACTCTAGAGCTGCCATACTCATTTCACTACTAAACAGCCAAGGCTAAACCAAGTGGCATCTGAATCCTTTTGTTGTTACTAATGGCCCATCAGCTTGGCATCCTGATAACACGTTCCCACTGCCCTACCACCAAAAGCCACAGATAGCTTAATATTGCCTGACTGAATGTAAAAATAAATAATTTCTTGACACACAGCATATATTGTTTACATACATTACCAGTCAAAAGTTTTAGAACACCTCAGTTTTCCAGTGTTTCTTCAAATTGAATCAGTTGAAATTCAATGAATGACCTAAAATGATGAAAAGATAAGCAGTAAACTGCCAGAGGTTTAAAGTTAAAGTTTACGTTAGCAAAAACTGAATTAAGGGAATTTTCTGAATATTATAAATGGGCCTTCTTCAGGTGACAACTAATAGGTTACAACCTACATTTGTTCTACAGCAATTAAAGAAAATTAAGCTTTGCAAGTTGTAGAAAAAAATTAGCACAGTTGTCCCAACTTTTGTTTCTTAATTAAAAACTCTCTGTCTGTCTTAAAGCAGAGTTAGAACAGACTGTGTTACTACACCCTAGATAGTTGTAAATTCCAGTGATAGTGGCAAGAAAATGAAAGTTAACAAATGAAATGAGACAGAGCATTATTGCCCTTAGAAGTGTAGGCCTCTCATTTAAAGAAATTGCAAAAATTGAGTCAGTGAGTATGGTGTCCTACACAGTCCAAAGGCAATCAGAAACTGGAAGAAACTCTGATAGGAAGAGATCTGGCCAACCCAAAGTCACAACCCAATGTGAAGACAAGTTTCTGAGGGTCACCAGCTTGCGTGACAGGCGCCTCAGCACAACAGCTTCAGGCACAACTTAACAGTTAGGGGGGTTGTCCTGGTTAACGCTTATTCTTTATTTATTTAATATTTTTGTTATCTCTTAAATATTATTTTTATTGCTGTTATTAATTCTCTTTTTTGTTTTGCCTCATTATAATATTATGATATTTAGTAATATTGTGGTTATTTTTTGTTTTACTTGTTTTCTGCCCTGTCCCCTTCATGTAGAGCCTATGGGAGTGGGGACAACAGACATTAAAGCATTGATACAGGTTTGTTTAGTGATTCCTGTTTTCTTCGATTTGCAGTACTTTTGTGTGGATATCCAGATTTTGACCCATGCTTTGATTATAACATTTTTTTGGTTTGCTGCTCATTGGATTTGTTTGCTTTAGGTTTTGCCTAAAATGTAAAACTTATTTTTGCTTCCTATTTACTGCCTTGCATTTTTATGCTCCCTGTTCATTGCTTCATATAAATTCTTTAAAAAAAAAGTGTATAGTTTGTTTGAGCCTGTGCAGACTGCAAGTCTGTCCTTTGAGTTTGGGGCTCAGGTGCCAAAGGGTGAGGCCTATTCTGTCTATTAAGACCTATGTAATGAACAGGACTGACCTTTTGTGGGTTTTTGAAGTCTGCACCCTTTTTGGCATTTTTGTGTGTCAGGATTACAACAACATGTTTCCAGGTTGCTGGGTCAGGCCCTTCAATTCAGATGTGTTCCAGGCATACCATTGCTCATGTGCAACCTGAGCTGTTTAGTTTCACCTTAGGACTTTTAGGATAAAGACATTTAAAGCAACCCATTGTTTATTTTTTTATAACTCAATTCAAAGGGTGAATGAATTTGCATGTCTCACTAATTTGGAGTAATCATCATCATTATCATGAATCACATTGATTATGTATGTACAATATGATTTAGCAATTTGCTCATTGAACAAATAATGGAAGGAAAATACTTGGTCTGCTGATAGATAAATGTTTTGAATATTATTTATGGATGACTGTCAACTCAATCCAACATGATAGGAAAAATGTATTTTCTACAATTCATACTGTTAATTGTCAGAAAGTAACCATGAAAGAGTGTAATGTCTGCTGACTGCTCCTTGAACTGCTACATTTTCTGGTCAAGCCTTCAAAAACATTCTTAATAAAGCAGACATGGTTTTGAAAGTAATATAGAGCTGAGATTTTAAAGACTGAAAGTGCTTCATTTATTGTCCAGAACTCCTGGATACTGTAATGGAATGGTCCTCTAATAATATTGCATAAAATATGAATAAAAGCGGCAGATACGTACATTTGAATGAAAAGTATTTGGCCTTTGGTTTATAAAATTGCCCTTTCCTTTATGGAATCAATTGTTGAAATGTCTTCCAAAAATTGTCTGAAAAACAAGAAACCTGATAGCATTTAGTATTGTTTTTTCCACTCCACAGTTTTTGACCTGTCTTGAGACCTCAGATTGTTTTCTTCTTTCCTTCCATTACTCAAAGTCATTTCTCCTGGCCTCTACATCACATCTCCTGTGGGAAAAATAAGGTTTCACTCTCTGGTTAGGAGGTAAGATCAATAAGTTTTATTAATCAAAATATGCTATGTGGAGAGACAGCTTTGTAAGACATTCACTCTGTTACAATACATGTGTAGGAAAATTGTCTACATCTACACTGGAAAAGCAAAGTTTTTTTGGTTACAGAACACACCGAAAAATACAGTCTTTAACCAATTTCAGTTAGTCCACTGGTCAACAGGTTTGCCCTGCAAGTTAACCTGTTTCTTTCCTATGCAACTACTCAATGTCATGTGGAAGCTGGGTAAAGCACCCATGGACTGGCAAATTGGTTTGGTGGTTTTGACATTTAAGAAAGGCCTGAGTGTTTGTTCCAACTACAGAGGGATCATACTCTTCAGCCTCCCAGGTAAAGTGCCAATGGTTTAGCCAAAGACACAGAGTTTTTTTTTTTCACAATAGTAGTGTTGTTTGCTTTTTTGTACCCAGCTGGATTGTCACTCATAATTTCATTGTAATTTTTTTATAATGACAATAAAGGCTTTCTATTCTATTCTGTTCTATTCTATGAAAAAATGTTTATCATTTTGGCCATAAAGCAGTAGACCAGCTCTTCTGGTGCACTTGCTGGAGGGTGTGTGGGAGTATGATAAACCGGTCTATCAACATATGTTTTTGTATGACTATGTCCCTCAACATCTGTTGTGGGTGGTGCTAAGGAATATGGGGTAACAGGGACAATCTTGAATTGTTCCTTATGTGAACACATTGATGGCTATGTCTGAATACTTGTAGTTAAGTCATATTTGGGTGTCAGACTCTGTCAAGGCTGTGTCTTGTCAAAACTCCTGTTTGTGGTTTTCATGAATAGGATATCAAGGCATATCTAAGAATGTGAGTGTGTCCAGCTGGGAAGGCTAGAGATAACATCATTACTTTATAGAGATGATGTTATCATCTTTGCCTCATCTGAATGTGACCTTCGACAAGCACTCAAGTGATTTGCCACAGAGTGTAAAGTGGCAGGAATGAGGATCAGCGCCTCCAAGTCTGAAGTTGTGGTTCTGTCTTGGATAACAGTGCATTGGAGGGGAAAACTGACCTTAGTTGGAGGAGTTAAAGTATCTTGGGATCTTGTTCATTAGTGATGCAAGAAAGGAACGAGAGATCAATAAAAGACTGAAGCTGTGGCAACTATTCATCAAGCCATGTACTAGAAGCGGGAGCTAAGTCTAATGACAAAGCACTCAGTTTACCAGTTAATCTACATCCCTGTCCTCATTTATGAGCATGAAATGTCGCTAACGGCTTAAAGAATGAGGTTACAAGTACAAGAGGCATCAATGAGCTTTCTTTTCAGGGCTACTGGGCTGACACTCCATGATTGGATGAGAATCTCAGTAATTTGTGAAAGTAGAGTTTTTGCTCCTCCAAGGTGATTTTGGCATGTCATAAGGATACACCCAAGGTCTGGGCATATCCCATTAAGTGGAGACCCTGTGGCAGGCCCAAGATATGCTTGAAAGGATTACATCTCTTGGCTGACTTGGGATCACATGGGAATTCCCCAAGAAGTCCTGAAATCTGTAGGTGTTAAATGCTTGTTCAGATAGAAATATTGTCCCTCCATCCATCTATTTTTCCTATTCACTTAATTCATCTAAGGATATATGTATTGAATCTTTTCTAAAAGCTTTTTTGTGTTAAGTTCATGCTGTATCTTGTTTGAGGAAAAACATGTTAGGCATCAGATTTAATTAGTTTTACTAGGATAAAAATGTTTCATACTATACCATTTTCTTAGCCTGCTTAAAGATGAACAAAGTTGCAGTGGGTTTGACAAAGTTGCAGAGGGCTTGACCCTTTCTCATTCACAATAAGACAAGGCAGAAACAATCCCCTGAAAAGGGTGCCAAGCCATCACAGTGAATTCAGTGTCGCTATTCCACCTAACCTGCATGTCTTTGGAGTGTGGGAGAAAACTGAAACACCTAGAAGAAACCCACAAACAGACACAGAGGATAAAAATAGGTCTGTCTTAAACATTAAAAAATATACTCAAATGATGGTCAACATTGTGAATTACAATTTCATACTTTTAGGTTTGAGTCTGCACATTCTCCCCTTATCTACATGGGTTTTCCTCCAATACTAAGTCTTTCTCCTAAAGCCCAAGATGTGCAGGTTGGGTTATAGCTGCTTCTAAAATGACCCAGAATATGTGAGTGTATTTTTGTATGTAAGTATGCCATGCTGCACTGGACTGGCAGGAATAGAAGAGGGACCAGCTACCCATGATCCTGAAAATAAATTAAAAAAGGATGGATAGATGGATAACACTGACCTTCCAAATGTGAAATACACCTAATCAGACTACTTGCTGTGGTATACTATGTTTGGGACTGAGCTTAAAGATGAAAAATAATCCCTTTGGGAAATTAAATAAAGTGGAGAATTAAGTTTGCCCCAATAGGTCCTGTTTAGCAGCTCAAATTACAAAAAATCTTTATGCATATTTAACTATTATTAAATAGAAAAAGTATGACTATTTTGAACTAATATTGTTCTATTGTTTTAGGAATATTGTGTGACATTTTTATCATTTGAAAATGCTGAGTTCTGCTAGCAAAATATTGGCATAATAAAGGGCATGCCCTCTCACAGTTCTGGCCTATAGCTTTCCAAGAAATTTGTTATTTACCATTATTACAATTTCCGCTTTCGGAAGACTAATGATGCAGATTAGATTCCTGCAGTGAGCTTTCATGCAGAGAAGGGGACTCGGGAGGCGGCAGTAGATCTTTAAAGGTCACAATGTGTCTCCTTTTCCCTTTTTTATTAAATATAAAAGAGATACAAAAGCAAAAGATTGTGACTGGCCTTATCTGAACTAATGTGCTGTGGAGGACTTTACTAAGCCTTAGCACACACACAAAGACAACCAACTTTTATAGATGTATTCATTCTGAAGTCCTCCAAGTCAATTCTCCATTTTAGTATTCAGTCAGTGTTAACCTTGGCAGCCACTTTCCCACTTGTCTTTTCAGGATGTAGATGGTAATGAAATCTTTGCTTCCAGAAGCTATTACTGTAGTAAGTGGGGTGGCAAACTCTTCAAGTTCTTGTGTGGACTGTTGGAACAATTTCTAAGAAGATAATCAAATAATGCTCTTCAAATCTAATGGCCATATTGGGACAAGGTGTAGCCACATTGTAGGTATGCACTTGCTTTTAAATTCCTTACACCATCAGTAACAAAAATATTATTGTTTTTATCTTTGTTGGTATTTTTTGTATTAATTATAAATATATGCATAAAGTAAATAATCAGAAAGACATTCATTATGGTGAACAGCCTATTATTATACAACAGATTGTTTCTTTGTTTTGAACTTTCTTTACCTCCACATGAATTATTCAATCCTTTTCAGTTTCTTCTGCACTATTATGGTAATGTCTCTAACATATTTTTCTTTTAAAATCATGAATTTGACAAAATGGGCAATTCAAAGAATAAATATTTTTTTTATGAGAAACAGACACTTAACCCTATTTTCTTGTTGTTTTTGAAGGCATTAATATAAGATGAAGTGGATTATGCATTTTTCCTCTACATAAGGGAAAAATAGGTCCTGTATATGTAGCCAAAACATTATAAAACAAGCATATACGATGTTAAGATTTTATTATAGATGGTAAATAAACCCCTATATCGGTATATTTTTTATATTATTTCTGACTAATATTATCACTTGCATTTCAAGGCCATAGGGAAAGTAAATAAATAAGTAAAGAGGCATCTTGTGCTGTCTCTTGCCTAAGCTTACAGTAGCCCTAGTAAACCCACAGACAATTAGCCTTCAGGTACAATAATAAAAACAGACACTGATACAGTGGGGAACTCTGACCTTCTACTCTCAGAGATCAGCCAAAGCATTCAGTGCAGCAGAGTTGTGTAACCAAGTAAATAAACTGCAAACGAGTCTGGAGGAAAGAAATCTAACCTTTCAAACCTGCCAGAAATCAACAGCCCAGGAAGCAAGAGAGCTGGAGATATTGCATTGTCATAGACTGTGGAAAAAAGCTCTCTAATTGAAGCTGCTGCTACTTTAGAGCCATCTTCTGTTGTGCAGTCTATTCAATTTTCTTAATACAGCAGTTAAAGAATAGATCTAAAGCATTAAAACTGAAATATTCGTCACAAACATAGCCTCTCAGACATTAGGCCAGGGCTTTATATGCTACAATGAATGAATTAATTAATGTGCTGCAATAAACATACTGTACAGTATACTTTTAGATATTTCTACAGTCAACAGTTTATTTATATTTATTCTAACTTAGAACTAAATCGTTGCATTTTCTGTCAGATATGTAGCTTAAATATATTAAATAACAGACCATACGCCACATAAATAAAAGCTGCATCCATAGATTTCTTTTGAACTGGCATCTTCTTTTTACAGGGTCAGAGGAATCAGCTTTGGGATGAATGTCTGTTGATCAATGGGCTCAAAATTACAAAAAAATGATTTACTTTGTCTTAGCTGCAGTAACTGTCCTCAAGCAATTTTAATACTATATATGGTTCTAATCATTTGTGTCCTTGTTTTACTTATTACATTTAAATCAAAATTTAACACAGTTTTAGGACCCCCTACTCATTGACTGGTACACTTCTACTTTAGCATGTTTTTATTCCTACTGTATTGTTCAAACTGATGGCTAAGTACTGTTTTCAGATTTATTATGATTTCTTTCCTGAAATGGCATAACTGCCATGTAACTGATTTGTGTTTTATGCCAAAAAGCTGGAGTTGTTAGCAATGTTGCTTCATAGCTTGGGGTTCAGTTTCTGGCACCATAAATTTGTCCTTTTACCTTCATTTACCTGTGTTTTGTCTATGTAGTTCCTTTTACTCCCATATCACTGAGAAGTATTTTTTAGCCCAATTGGTCACTCTGATTGCTTGTTTTCAGTTCAGTTTGGGAGAATATGACTTGTGATGGGCTGGGATCCAGTTGAGGGTTTATTGTGCCCACTGTTAATGGGGTATCCTTTGCATTCCCAGGATCATGTAAGGGGAATTAAATTTTATACTCATTGTGTTTTACAGCATTAGCCAGAACACTGGACCCTTTAAAACAATCCTTGGTCATGATTAGCATGGAATACATTGTGAATTGAATAAAACATAGCTAAGACACACAAATATAATACGAGGCAGTGTGGATGGATGTCGCCCCTAATTATCCATAGCAGGGAAGATGGTATTAGACTAAGATGACCGGTGGTGGGTGTCCCCTCGGTGTCTGAAGTATGCACCTCTTCTGTACCATAATCTTTGTGTATATACTGCAAACGTTAAGGAGTATACACCCCTTGGTGTACAAAGTAGGTGCACTTTCACTTTCATAAATGGCACCCAGCAGGTAACGGTGCCCACTCAGTATTGTCAGAGTTTAATGACTGGGGGTCATGCCCCTCAGTGTTCACATTGTGCACCCCTTAACTTTCATTAATGCTGCCCCACAACTAATGTATTGACCAGTTCTGTATATACTATACTAGCTATGTTAGACAGGTAATAGAGTAAATTTTAAATTTTTTTTATATTTGATATCTTTTGCCCCATGTATACCTTCTGCATTCCTCCTATGTCTTTTCTCGGCATCCTCTTGAGTCTCAGCCTCACTTACCAAGCACTACTTCTCTTAATCACATTCTCCTAAAGCCTGCTTCTTAGACTCTGTCATTTCAAAGCATTGCTTGTCTCCTGTCTGCCTTTTGACAACGACCAATGGTAGAAATGCCCCCATTACCTGCTGTGAAAACATCATTTGTATCATTTGCTATAATCGTTCATCATTCTTAACACTGAGTTACTGAAGCCAACCCGACCAGTCATGTTGCTCAGAGGGATCAGACACATACTCATACACAGACTGACAGTAACATTTTATTACATGATGGATATTTATTGGCAGACACAGAAGGTTAGTAAGTGCTTTTGAAGAGTTGGTTCAAGTAAAAAATGGGGGGGGGGGGGGTAATGAGGGTGTTGCACAGACATTAATGTCCTTTCCCTCTCTTACCTTCCTTTCCCTCTCTTACTTTAGGAGGAGGATGCCCTGATGTCAATTCCACCCAGACTCTTGAAGTCCTGACCCTTCTGGTTCTTCTTCTTTTAGGAAGGCAGGACATGAGCATTCATTGATGGACTTGCTACCAATGGTGATGGATCCTCCCTTTGGAAAGATAGGAAGCAAGATTTAAACGATGAGAAAGTCATATTATGGACCAGATGCCTTCTATTTTTGAGTTTTTCTTTGGACTTCTTTATTTTTTTTTCATCCTATTAAATGGGGCATCAAGGCTGCAGCCCCAACCCTTAAACTGTACCCTCACTACTTGTTACTATGTATATGTGTGCATGTGTGTGTGTGTATAGAGGGGTGGGCAAAAGTAGGTTTGCTAAGTTGTTCATGTGGAAAACCACATGCAGGTTATGACTGCTACACTCAAGCACACTTTAATAATAATAATAATAAGAAGACAATTAAGAAGACAAATACCACAAATAAATCATACAGTAATTAATAAATAATAATACAAGAATAAACTCTATGTTTTACGTAATCACACCTGTAAACCTATATATATAAACCTACAAAGGAACAGAACTGTAATAGAAAGCAAATTAACTCTCTTGAAGGTAATCTAAGGAACTTTTTTTTGATTATGGCATTCTCTGACATTTTCTTTAAATTTCCTAAACTTTACAAACAATGATTCAAATCAAATACAGCTTGTAAATGTCTCTATAGTACACAAATTGCAAACATCAGCTTTGAACATTTTCAGGACTGTGATAAAAAAAACACAATAGGCAATTGTGACAAAGCTTTTTAAATTCTTAAGTATATTCATCAAGGTTCAGTTAATCCACTCAGAAAGCCAATGGCTAAATACGTTTATTATCATTAATCTTTTTAAAGAAAACGTGACATTGGAAGGGCTAAAGATCTTTCTTTGCTGAATACGTAGCAATGATGGTGCGTTCTTTTATTAGCTGTTCACACCTGAGCTCAGGTAACTCCATTCATTCTGCAAAGCTTTCACACAAAGAAATATCCAGCCAGGATTGTTAAAGACAGAGAAGGCCAGACATTTTTTTTAAAGATTGGGTACTTTAATTGAAAACAGCACAGTAATTTTATCCATCTTAATAAAAGGATATGTGTCTGTGTGCCATATCTGTTTGTCTCTGTCATTCCAAAAGATGGTGCATCACAAACATTTTTAGTAATAAAATGCATTGCCTTTGTCATTCTAACAGATCACACATCATAAACATTAACATTGCTTTTACAAATCCCATGCCAAATGGTTATAACAGAGACATATGCATAGTATGGTGCATTGAAAATATTAATGCAGAGGTCTACATTGGTTATTTAGATTTCAACCTGTCTTAGACGGTATACAAACACATACATACTGCCATAGTTTTTCATTTTCCTTTTCTTGTTTCACAGATGTCAAAGCCATAAGAAATAATCAAAACATAACAATTTTTGTGCCATTCCTCAAATCAATTTCTATTCAGCTTTGGGCAAAAAGAAACACCACACACCTTGCATATTCAATCGAGAGCTCACATAAACAATCTTGCAAACCAATCCAACCCAGATTTGAAACTGGCCATGTTCTATTTAAACCTGAATAGGCACACAGATCATCATAATACTGGACTAGAGACATGTATATGGCTGGCAAAACAAAGGACAGGACCAAATGCAAGAAATAAACTAAAGGTGGGTATTGGATTAAGTGGATGCCTAATCCAGAAAAAAAACAAAAAACAGCGGCGTGTGAATGAGATCCTTCACAAAATATATGCTGTGTACCAAGGTTATTATAGTTAACGAAAACTAAAATCAAAACTGAAACTATTTCAAAATTAACTACCTCTAAACAAATTAATTATCCCCCAACCAGCAAGACATTTTGTTGTGGTAGTAGTAGGAGTTAGCATCCTCCCTCATCAAAGAACATCATAATTACAAGGAGAACAGAACTCCTTATGGATTTGGATGTTGTTACTTTTCTGCGGTGGGTTGGCACCCTGCCCAGGATTGGTTCCTGCCTTGTGCCCTGTGTTGGCTGGGATTGGCTCCAGCAGACCCCCGTGACCCTGTGTTCGGACTCAGCGGGTTGGAAAATGGATGGATGTTGTTACTTTTTTATGTACTTCATCAAATTTGGAAAAATTCATTTTATTTGACAATATTTACTTTGGAAAGTCCCAATCCAAACATTTCTGTTAGTATTTTTATATGACTAGCAACGCTAATAATTGAAGTTTGAGACAAAGTTCACCCATTTTTGTTGAGCTTCACTGCTGAAGGTTGTAACCCAAGGGGGTTAACATTTTTAAATAATAGTACTTGTATGTTAACCCATCCATCTATTTTCTAAACTGCTTTTCTCATTACAGAATTTTGGGATATTTACAGCACTTCCTTACATAATCAGGTGTACAGCAGAAATAAATCCCTGCTAGAGCGCCAACCCATGCTGAACACACACTCATACTTGTTTAGTTGGTGTAAAGGATGGTGAGCAAGGGCAGGCATCCCAGCCAGGATGAGGCAAGATTCCTCACCTGGACAGGAGGCCAGCCCATTTCAAGCACAAAAAGAAAGACAGGAGGAAGATGCCAGTTTGAAACTTGGTAAGCTTGGCGAACCAGTAGGGTTGGAACGAGGTACAATACCCAACAGGGAGACCAGTGTGATAGAAGAGCAAGGCGAGACAACTGATCTCTGATGATATTGGTGGCAGCATCCCTGGTTGGCGCTACCAGTATGGACACCCATAAGGCTTGCTGGGAACTGTAGTTCTATGGGGCAGCCTTGTTGGGTTCTGGGGGTGCCATCAAAGGGTGGTTTGGGGATATGTGATCCCTACTCTCAGGCTTTTTTTATTGTACCGGGACTTGTGTCATTGTGGTTGAGTTTGAGGTGCTGGAACACCCCCTTATATCACAGTGGATATAACTGGAATTTCTTCTCCTAGAACTCCTTTGTGAAGAATTGTGTATACATGTCAGGCAATTTGGAGTACTGCAGGGTTGGGAGCCAGCAACTACAGATATAATAGAAGGAGGCTATTCTCCCAGGAGTTTAGATTTTCTATTCAATTTGGAAGAAATAATTCTAAATCCTAAGGATTTACTTGAAACATAGGTTATTATTTTCAGATTAAGTAACACCAAGCACTAGAAATACATATTCTAATACATTTCCTGGCTTCACTCAAGGTATAAGATTACAAGCCTTATTGCAATACTGTAATGATACTTAGTCTTTGTTTAGTTACTTAGTGTCAAGAGATGGGGGTGATGCTTTTGTTCTTTCTTCTGGTAAAATGTTCCTGAAGCAAAAATAAGCAATATGCAACAGCGTACAGTGTGAGAAATGAAAAACCTGAATGGTGCTCAACACCCACTTTTTAGGATCCTGTTCATGTCTCGTACCTAACTTCACCTTTTCCTTTCCATTAACTTTTTCTCATTTTCTTCCCCCTACATTTTCACTAGTGTCTTGATTTATTGTTTAAGTTAATTCAGTTGTTAAATATAAACCTCCTCAATATACTTTAAATAATCACCCAGGTGCTGCATTAATTGGGAATGCAGTCACCTGATACAGATATAATGTCTAGGTTTGCTCAAAGCTTCTTACTCTGGCATTTGTCATTCTGTTTTTCTTCCTATTTTTGAGTCGCCTTTCCCTTTCTAACAATTCATTATAACATTAGGCATTGAACATAAAGCTTTGCTTGGCATTGTTCTTTTGAGAATTAAAGCAACAGAATGGATATGAGTAAAAGCCAATAAGAAACTGTTAATATAATAATTATTATTTTCTATTTTTTTATTCCTTTATTTTTCATTGGACTTGATTATTGATTTATATTTTGGATTTTTGTAATTTTAATCCTTGTGATTTTCCTTTTTATTTTAATAGTCTTCTTTTTAAGTTCTCTTTGTTTTAGCTCTTGTACTTAGTTAATTATGTATCTGACTGTTTGTTTAGTTCTTGCCTCTCCTGCTATTGTCTATTGGTTTATCTGATTAATAGATAATTAGATTATTGAATTGCCACTCTTGGTTAATTATTTCAATTGGATAAATCAACAATGAATAATTCTAGTCAAATTTTGTTTTGATATATGATGGAGGGATTTATTACAGTAGGTTTTGACCATCTACCTTTCTTAATTAACAACACCGCTCAACTCACTCATGCCATAAATCCTGCCAAACCAAACCTGTCTATCAAACCAAATCTTTGTGATATTATGTGTGTTTTAGTTTTACACAGTTCATGTACTTATGGGTCTAGGACTACATCTGCACCATCAGTTTTTATTTCAATTTGTTTTGATAAAGTCTATTTTTTTTGTTTGTGTGATGATCCAAGTAGCATCATGTGACTCTGGCAACACTTGGTGGATACATGTTACCATTCTTTAAGACTCTTAGTGATAGTTTCAAATCAAGTAAAATGACAGACAGCTCTGAATTAATCAAAAAGTACTGGTGATTGAGCTCATACCTTTTCTTACTGGAATGCCTTTTTATGGAACAGTTGGAGGATGACAACCGCACAAAAACTGAATGTATTTGAATTGGTGTATAAATGATTTGTAAACTGGAGAAAATTGTGTGGACCTTCAAAGAGGTTCATTGATCACCTAGTGGCTTCTGTTTACCTAGAGAAGGGAGTACACTGTTGCCCTTCTGTGCCAACAAGCACTGGTTCTGACCCCTGACAACCAAAGGATGTCTTGACTGCAGTCTAGCACCATAATTAAGCACTGGCTTCACCCACTCCCAGTGTATCTCTCTTTTTGATACTTTTCGCTAGCCTCTTTTCCTCTCTGTAATTAGTTTTTTTTCCTATCTGTGTCCCAACTCCATACTCAGTTGGCTGCTTGCTATGAGGTGTCTCAAAACTCCATTCAGAGTCACTTCCAGTGTCAGTGACAGTTTTATATTTGTAACTGGGAGACCAAAACCCATTGCCCCTAAAGAGTAAAGAGTCCCAGCTCTGCTATAATTACAGCTCCCCTTAATAAGACTGCAGACAAGTTTTGCCTCAAACTTCCAGTTTATGTTGCAATGGACACTCTAATCTGTGCTGCAGAAAATTCTAATATAAGATTAGAAAACAGGTTTTCCTCATTTGTGAAAGGCTTACCAAACACATTGTCACCTTCTCCATTAAACAACAACATGTACTCAACAATGCAAGAGGTAGAGGATTTCGAGGTGATTACAATAAAAAATATGTATTTAGTTAGCATAAAAGAATTTAATGAAAGTACATGAGTAGAAAATCATAAAAAAACAAACAAAGAAAACAGCATTCCAAGTAACCTCATGATGAATAACAACAACACTCTTTCTGGCTGTTTTTAAGTTCAGAATTTGTGCTTTTTCTTGGTCTCTTTCTTTCTCAAGTTTCCTTTCTTATGTAAAAATGTAACACATTTTCAAATAACAAGTAATCAGTTGTTAAAGAAAAGGTCTTTATCCACATTCAGATTTGGTGTACGGGATCATGTAATGGGTGGATCTCCAGTCAATAACACCTCTGGATCCCCTCTTGAGGTTAAAAGCATGATAAACGCACTGAAACATACATTTGTGCGCACTGATTTTCTCATGAGGTGTCAGAATACGTTTGTGCATCCTTTGAACAGTCCTGCCACTACACGTCCCTGAATCATGTATTTTACAAGGAGGAAAACAGCTGTATTTTTCAGGTACCTAGTTCTTTAGATGGTTACATTTTCATTGAGTGTTGTGTGAACTCAAGCTAAATAACACGTTTTATTGGCTAACTAAAAAGATTACAATATGCAAACTTTCGAGGCAACCCAGACCTAAAGAAGCTTGGATATTGTAATCTTTTTATTTAGCCAATAAAAGGTGTCATTTTGCTTGACTTCTCACTACATCCATAATGGCTAACAGGGTACAACACCCTAGTATTATGGGTGTTGAGACGAATGGTGACATATTGTATTGTATCTTCAGTTTAATCATTAACGCTAACTGATCATTCCATCAATTATTTAACCAGCTTAATATAGTCCAGGGTCTTGGTAACTGATTATTGATCATTTTAAACTGAACCAACTGCCTTATACTACTTTTGGATTTAGTTAAATACTTAAATAATGCATTGTACAATTATGTTCAATTTATAATGCAGTTGGTGTTGCAGTTTATGTGTATAATGATGTAAACTTAACAAATCACAATGTTTGTGGTTGTATGAATTGAATATCATATAGTATGTGTAACAGTACATTGTTTTCAATATAAAGGACATAAAGGACAGAGCCGGTTATACTTCCTTAGAAGGCTGGCGTCCTTCAACATCTGCAATAAGATGCTGCAGATGTTCTATCAGACGGTTGTGGCGAGCGCCCTCTTCTACGCGGTGGTGTGCTGGGGAGGCAGCATTAAGAAGAAAGACACATCACGCCTGGACAAACTGGTGAGGAAGGCAGGCTCTATTGTTGGCATGGAGCTGGACAGTTTGACATCTGTGGCAGAGCGACGGGCACTCAGCAGGCTCCTATCAATTATGGAGAATCCACTGCATTCACTAAACAGTGTCATCTCCAGACAGAAGAGCAGCTTCATCGACAGACTGCTGTCACTGTCCTGCTCCACTGACAGACTGAGGAGATCGTTCCTCCCTCAAACTATGCGACTCTTCAATTCCACCCGGGGGGGTAAACATTTAACATTATACAAAGTTTTTGTCTGTTTTTTACCTGCATTATTATCAATCTTTAATTTAATATTGTTTTTTTTGTATCAGTATGGTGCTGCTGGAGTATGTGAATTTTCCCTTGGGATTAATAAAGTATCTATCTATCTATCTATCTATCTATCTATCTATCTATCTATCTATCTATCTATCTATCTATCTATCTATCTATCTATCTATCTAACTAATTCAAGATGAGAAATAAGTAGCTACAAATCCACCCATGAACACTGAATAATTTCTAGAAATATAAACACAAATTAAAAAAATAGCATGAATATAGTCAAATACCAATTCCATTTATTGTTTTTATTTCTTTTTTTTTTTGTTTTCTTCACTCTTTTATACTTCATGAAGTCAGTATATTGGATTTTATTAAATATTTTCATATCTGAAGATACATTTTTTGATTTTGACTTTACATATTAATCTCTTTTATTTAAGGCAACTAACTCAGCTTTGAGACATGTGGAAGAAGGGATTCCCAGCTAAAATCTCATTTTTAAATGCTTAAGTCTGGGAACATAGAAATGTGCTTTTCTGACTCCAGCCAGCCTGCAGGGATTCTGGAAAAGCCAGGATAGATTACTCAAATCTTTGCACCATTGCAAATTAGGCACCTGGCAAGAAGCTTTTCACGCCTTGTTGATCGCACCAGAACATACAGGGAGGTGATTGGATAAGTCTGCTGTACGATAACAATAAAGTCTTATGAATCCTTATCTGCTGGTGAAGTGATTATTTTTCTTAAATTGAAAACTACTCTGAAAAAGTGTCCTCTAAATGAATAGATGAACTTTTTAAAATGCAAGGTGTGAATTAAAAATGACATATGCAGTATATGGTGGGATATAATAAGAACAATTATAGAATATGTACCTGTTAAAGAGGGAAGTAAATATGCACAAAAATCAGTAGCAAAGTGAATACCGGGTCATTTAGATATAATTTAGATATAGCATGGTAATATATAAGCATTAGTTTTCTGTTTTTAATTAAAAGATACTTTCCCTTATTAACTGTAACCAAGTCTATATGGTGACATGTAACTAGCTAGAATTTTTATTTTTTGGTGGTCCTTAATAATTTCAGATGCTTAAGAGTAATGTACACATACTTTGGTTCCACTGGGATTTACTATGTCATTCTCTGGTGTCATTATGCATATATTAATCTTATTGAAGTGATCTTTCAATAAAATCAAACAATTTAGAACATAGGACAAAAGTGAACCCAAATTTTGTATTTTGATACTAATTGCATATCCAATTCCAGTGATCAGCTCTACACACCAAGACATTTTATTAGAAAAAGCCCAAACTGCCACTGACACTTTCCCTTTAAATCTTGCATATTTCTTATTCTTATTCATTTCAAGAGAGCCCAACCTTCAGACCAAGAAGCTTAGAAATATGTATAATATCTCTGATCAGAAAGATGTTGTAAAGGATGGATCTATTAGGTACACAATAAGTCTCAACCGGAACAGAGAGGACATCAGTTCTTTCAGTCTAATTGCCAACGCTTTAGAGATGATCTTATAGTCTGTGCAGAGTGGTGCCATGGACCTCCAGTTTTTTATGTCACTTAAGTCTCCAGACTTGGGCAAAAGAGTAACCACTGCTCTCCGACAACTCTTGGGTATCAGTGCCATGTCCAAACTCTCCCATAATATGGCTGACAGATCAGGTCCCAAAACATTCCAGAATGTTTGATAAAATTCAGCTGTAACTCCATCAATTCCTGCAAGCCTTCCCTTTATTTAAACTCTCCATAGCAACCATACGCTCCAATACAGATAGAAGTTCATCACTTTTGGAAAACCTTAAAAAAAAAAAGAAATTTTTATAGGCTTCCCTGACAACTCTTTAGAGGAGAGCTCAGAATAAAAGTTCACAGCTCTTGAACAAATTTGACCCATTTCCCTGAGTTCTTGACCTGGTGATCTTAAACAGTGGATCATTCGGCTCTGACCTTGTTTCCTTTCCAGTCTAAAAAATACCTAGTGGGTGTATCTGACTCTGTTTCAGCCTGAAAATGTAAGCTGACCAGTGCTCCTTGGGCTTTAAAATCCTGCAAATCAGAAAAAGCCACTTTCTTCCTCTTTAACTTTTCCAGAAGAAGAGCCAGAAGCAATGTTCTGCTGGAGCTCTGTAGTCTCTTGCTCTAAAAGAACCACTGAAGCATTTATGTTCTGAGTACCATTCAAAGTGTGCTGTTGATAGATATGGCGTATTTGGACTTTTCCTATGTACCACTGATGCTTTTGAGAAAAAGAACTGGGAAGGAGTGCTGGATAAAGTGAAATGTTTTGAAGGGCTGGCAATGGCTTTTACCACAGCTCTCATACAGAGGAAGGGTCTTGATTATTAATAACTTAGAAGCCTCAGTCATGTTGCATAAGCTGATGTATGTTGACCCCCTCTTGAACTTTTATTTAATATTCAGAGTGAGCTACTGATTATTTTTGGAATGGAAGGCATTGGCTAACACAGTGTGTGCTCCATTTACCTATTAACGAAGGATGACAAGGACTTGTTCATATCTTCAGCCAAAGAAATGCCTTCCGGTTGCAAGCTTTACAAAAACTGTCATATCATCCGACAGACCTGTTCTGGAGGTCTCTTGCCTGTGTCTTGTTGCAACAAGTGGGAAATCTACATATCGACAAGGCATTTTTTTAATGGACAATAGAGAACTGTCAAATGCTGGCCTTTTTTCTTTCTGCAGCAGTTTATTCAGGGCGTTGAATCCCCATGAGCCTCATATTGACTGGAGCTCTGGCAGTATTTCTTGGGCTCTTTCATACCCAGTCTTGGACCTCAAAGTCACACAGTCTATAAGAGTCCAATCATTTCTAATCAAGTCTGGAATAATCCAGGTTCACCATCTAATAGATATGGAATAGTGGTGGTGGTACAGCACTGAGAAGAAGGTGGAGATGTTGACATTACACTCACTGAGGCAGGCTAATCAACTGCAGTGGAAAATCTTATTGGAGATTTCCTTGCTGGCAGAGATGAAACTGTGTCCAGCGAAGGCTTTCCTGATGTGACCTTGGTGCCGGCTGGTTGGGAACCGGAGGATGCAGAAGTCATGTATGCACACCATCTACAGCAGGCATGTCAAACATGCAGCCCGCAACAGGGCCGCCATGAGCCTACAGCCACCCCTGGCAGGCTACACTACTGGCTGGGCTGCTGAGACTGGCCACTGGGCAGAACTGACCATCACGAGTAGTAATAGCTCGCATATTTTCACATTTTTTTGCTCTAGTTTTATGTAATTTTGTGCTAGTATTGTAACGAACAGTTAATGCAGACTACAGCTGAAGATCTGAAGTGGATGCAAGAAGTTGGTGAGTTGTTTATTAACAAATTTTTGTGATTTCGAGTTTGTAAAATTAGTGTAGGTCAGGGGGATTTTTGCATATCGGCTTATTTTACAATATAAACTTTGAAGTAAACTTAGTAAAGTAAAATTTGATTTTTGGATTACTGAGCAATGAATTCAGTGAGCGTTATTGTAATTTCAGTTCACACGAACAGGACTTTGCGCTGTTTACGTCACCATACTCTTACAACGTTGAGAATGCGCCTGAGAATATCCAAATGGAATTGATTGAGCTGCAGTCAGATTCTATTCTGAAGGCAAAATAAAACGAAGTTGGTGTGCCAGGCTTGTATGCTTACCTGCCACCCTTGTATGTGCAGATCCCTAAGTTGGCATCAAGAGTACTGTCTATGTTCGGAAGCACTTACCTTTATGAGAAATTGTTTTCGTTAATGAAAGCTACCAAAACCCCACATCGCTCAAGACTTGCCATCAAGCACCTTTCATCCCTTTCATCCCATATAAAGCTGCACAAGATTTCAAGCCTGATATTGATGAACTGGTTACTAACAAGAGATGCCAAGTGTCGGGACAAAAGAAATAGATCTCACACTGTAAGACTCCTATATAAGCAATGAATATAATATCCATCCATCCATTTTCCAACCCGCTGAATCCGAACACAGGGTCATGGGGGTCTGCTGGAGCCAATCCCAGCCAACACAGGGAAGAAGGCAGGAACCAATCCCGGGCAGGGTGCCAACCCACCGCAGGACACACACATACACACCCACACACACTAGGACCAATTTAGAATCGCCAATCCACCTAACCTGCATGTCTTTGGACTGTGGGAGGAAACCAGAGTGCCCCGAGGAAACCCATGCAGACACGGGGAGAACAAGCAAACTCCACGCAGGGAGGACCCGGGAAGTGAACCCAGGTCCCCAGGTCTCCCAACTGCGAGGCAGCAGCGCTACCCACTGCGCCACTGTGCCGCCCTGAATATAA
Source organism: Erpetoichthys calabaricus (assembly GCF_900747795.2). Taxonomy (NCBI): domain Eukaryota; kingdom Metazoa; phylum Chordata; class Cladistia; order Polypteriformes; family Polypteridae; genus Erpetoichthys; species Erpetoichthys calabaricus. The sequence goes on along the minus strand of NC_041404.2, from coordinate 8,336,422 downwards.
TATAATGAATATAATTTAATATAATAATATAAGGACCTAGCTAAGAGGCTAAGACTCTAATTGTACGCTGTTGTACGGAGATTGTATAGAAATAAATTGCTTTTCTTTAAACTTTAAGTGTTACATTTTTTAAAGTTTTCAGTATTGGAAAGAAAGCTACAGTAACTTTGTATAATAGTATTTGTTACAGTGCGGCCCGCTGACGCATGTATGGCAGTCAAAGCGGCCCACCAATGGTAGTGAGTTTGACATGCCTGATCTACAGCATAGATTTACTTCTTTAGATGGTGCTGTGGGGAAAGAGCTCTACAGAATATGTGTGCTGGCATGTCACTAGGAACCACTGAGCACAACACCAGAGACACCCTGGAGGAGGAGACTTGGAGGGACTTTTATAGACCACAATTGAACAAGAGAACTGGTGAACTGCAATTGTGTGTGCTGCACATCATCATTGCTATTAATTCTTATGTTTCACTGATTGATCCTTCAGTTACAGAAAAATGTCCTTTCTGTGGATAGAGAGGGACAGTATTCCACTGTTTTCTTTTCTGTAGTAGACTTAGACCTCTTTTAAATGCTCTTAACTCTGTTTTTAGTGTTCTTAACTTGCCTTTTAATGATTGCGTATTTATTCATGGTGGATATAAGAATAATCAGGAGGAATGTTGAATTTGGAATTTCAACATTGGTCAGGACAAGGTGGTTGTTTATATGTTGAGAAAAGAGAAAGTCAAGTCAAATAGGCAACGTGACATGATAAGAATATTTCACGGACTTGTGAAAACAAGGACGTACTTAGAATATAAATTCCACAAAATGACCACAAATGTAAATTCATTTGTGGAATGATGGTGTGTTCATGAGGAAATTTGTAGAGTTGAGGATAATGAGATGATTTCTCTTGTTTGAAATATGAATTAGATATTGGTTTCTTTATGGGGTGTGTTAGATTTTTCTTTGTTTTACTTATGATAATATAAATAATTTGTTGATTATCGATTAATAAAGTTCAATTCAAAATTCAAATGCTTTCTTTCTTTCTTTCTTTCTTTCTTTCTTATGTGAGATCTCACTCTAAATTTTCTTCCAAACTCATTTTCTCTTTTCTTACTCCAGAACCACCAGGCTAGACTTCCTACTAGCAGCCCTTACTATACCTGCACACGTTAGCCATATACAAGTCATTAGACCCTGTCTTCCAACCAGTTTTTATGCTGATGGCCTTGAAAAGAAAATATAATCGTGGTAGTTTCAGCAGGCCAGGGTCTGACTTCTGCCACATAATTTTCTGAAGGGAAAGTACTGACCTCCTAAGAGTACCGACTGACCCTACACTTAAAAGGTTTATACAATTCCTTCTTTTATATCTTGCCACATTTTAAGTTGAAGTCTTGAGCTCCCTCTGCATTTCTGTTAAAGCAGATTGTGGTCTGGTTGCTTGTAATAGAATGTCCCCTTCTTCGTCCTGCTCTGTTCCTCTATTTCTTGCCGTAGTGCCCTCAGAAGTTTAACCTCTAGAGTTAAACAACTCCTTAGAAAAGGTCATATCACTTCATGGCGACATTTGTCAAGACCACTCTGGCATGCAGAGGTGCTTTATAATTGCTAGAATATTTCTCTTTTTTATGAAGGTCTTCTTTGGGACATTAACCTGCCACTTTATGCACCTGGCAACATCTTGCCAACTATTCAAACCCTATAACTCACAGTTATAAGTTAAAATGTAATATATGGCATCCTGTTTATCCTGTGCTCATTGAAAATATAGAAAGGGCTGTTTCACAAGATACCTTACACCTCTGAGAATTTTCTTCTCTTTATGTCCTTAATTATTTAGGGATCACTGAGAAACAAAGTCCTTTAGAAAAGTTCCAATTAGTAATGCAAATAGATTCCAAGTAAATAGGTGTTACAAGTTATAGCTTTGTAATCAAAAGCAGTGTTATTACAGACCTGAATGTTAAAAAGAAAATTAAATGTCCTTACTGAAAATATAAGGGAATGTTGTATTGGAAGTTCCTACCACTTGCTCATTGCTGTAAGGATATTTTGTATCACCTCCACAAAGGTATGAAAGTGTTCACAGTAAATAAACAAGCACATAAAAATCAACATCTATAACAGTCATACGTTAACACCAACGGCATAAATGCTATAAAATTAATATGAGTTACGCTGTATATTCTATGTAGAAGTGATCAGTTTGACTGGAAATGCTGTGTCACTTAAGATTAATTTAAAAAAAAACAACAACTTTTTAACATTTTCAGTTTGGCGACTATATCTGTTTCACAAAGCATCTCCAGGCTAAATCAACTGAGGATTCCTCTTGTCATTAACACACTGAATAATTCATAACCTGTTCAAGTTAATAACTCCAACTATCTGGAGACCCAGTCGAGTCCTTGTTTGCACAGTGATAAGCATACCAGTGTTGTTATTTCAAAAGGCTAAATTAGTTGTTTTAGAATAGATCTAAATCTTGCTGGCTTTGCTTACCTGGAGAAAAAAAAAAATGTTACCTAACCTTTAGTACATTATGTACTATCAAATTAGATGTTTATTAAATTGCTTTGAGAGTAACACTTTGCTAAATGACACTGTCACTTAATATGCTATATTTGTTTGTTCTTTCCATTATAATTTCGTATTACTCTTGTGTGCTTGGTGTGACATGCTGAAAAAAAGGATGCTTCATTTTTATGATTATGTGTAAAGTTACATATTTATTTTAAAAGTAATTATTTTGTAGATTAATAACAAAACATATATTACAGTAGTTAACTACAGGAGAAGTTTCATATATTCACAATGTAGCCTCTAATAACAAAAAGTGTACAGTTTAAAAATATTTTAGTGTGTGGATATTTAACTGTCGGGGTGAAGCCAGAAGCTGCAAAAGGTAGTAGGCCTGAATAACATTTGCAAAGGCAAGCTATAATTCTGAGATCAGGAAAATAAACGGCTTGTTATCAAACCGTATCACTTATACTGCATAAAAGAAGTTAATGTTTGTAATAGGTTTCCAAAAACTAATTTTGGACATTGTTTCCAAAATGTTTAGCTTTAAGCATTTTCAATAATTAATCTTTAGCCAGCAGCAGATTGTGCATATTGAGTAGGCCACTATTACACAAGCAGGGGTTAAGAAATGTGGAAACTGTCAGGCTGTTGCATTATGTAAGGATAACAGCTTACAAATTGTGCAGTTTTGAAGCACAGGGCTCATAACAGCAATACAGCCCGTATATTTTGTGTAATGGACAGTATAATGGGTATAATACATGTGAAGATTCAGCCCAGACACAAACAGACAGCGAGACAAATGTCCCAAAAACACACACTTGAACTTTCTTCTTCTTTTGTACACAGCACACAGTGCACCAATCACCAAAAATGTTCACAGTCCTTTCTTTCTTTTACACTCTTTTTTCTTCTCTATTGTTTTACTGCCTCCACTCCTCTCCTGCCAGCTCTGTCCTCTGCCTCCCGACACTGGCTCCCTGAATGGAGTGAGGCAGCCCCTTTTATGTTGCACCCGGATGTGCTCCAGGTGCACCCTGACGATTTTCCTGCAGCACTTCCTGGTATGGCGGAAGTACTGCATGGGCACCCGGAAGCACTCCAGGTATGCCCGGATTCTCTTCAGGCAGCAGTTCCAGGTGTGGCGGAAGTGCTGAAGTCCTTAGCTCTGGAACTGTCCAGGCACCACCTGGATGTACCCCAATGTAATCCAGGGGGGCTGCCATCCTGCATCTTGGGGGAGATATTGCCTCCCTCCCAATCCTTCCATTCTCCTGGTGTCCCAGCCAGGCAAGGGTCCCAGCCGTCTGCCACATACAGTATATAAAGTCAAACAATTTCAATGTCAGTCCACAATAAAAACATGGTAATAAATAAAAATAAAATAAAGTGCAAAATTTATAACACACAGTGCAAGACTAGTCTGTAATAAATATCACAGGTCATAGTGTTAATTTTTTCCCTTCTGGGGATTTGATTTTCAGTTTTGAAAGTGTGGAATGGAAATTTTCAGTTTACAGATAACTGTCCTTTTTATATTTTAAAAAGAAAAAATGTGTACTTGACAGTTTTCAGAAACTATGATACAGGACATAGAAAAAACCTGGGAAGTAACTGGGTTCTCGAATTTTGCAGATCAGTTTTGTAAACGATGTGCCTTGTGTCAGAAATTCAATGTAGGAAAAGGCACTCAGGTAAATCCCGCCGTCACCCCTAACCCAATGGGGCCATTTGAACATTTGCAAATGGATTTCATTGAGTTAACTCCATCAAGGGGCTACCGATACTGTCTGGTCACTGTTGATGTGTTCTCCCGGTGGGTAGAGGCTTTCCCTTCAAAACATAACGATGCTAAAACAGTAGCAAAAGCTTTGGTCAAAGAAATCATTCCAAGATGGGGTATACCACAGAAATTACAAACTGACAATGGGACTCATTTCGTTAATACGGTCATAAATGAATTGACCACCTGGCTCCAAATTAATGTGCACCACTATTGTAAATATCATCCACAAAGTGGAGGCATAGTCGAACGGTGCAACGGCACCCTAAAATTAAAATTAGCCAAAATATGCGAGCAGCACTTGCAATACTTAAAAGATGTGTCAGGGAATACAGGTGCTTAAAAATTAAATCTCTTCATGTTGAACTTATACTTTCCATACCAATTTTGATCATAATCACTAATTTCTTCCTGTCTGAGTTCCTGTAGCACCAAACAATTTAGCCATTTTCTGTTAAAATGGGTAACACAAGGAGGGCTTTCAAATGAGTAAATATTTATAAAGCATGCAGTCTGGATGTAGTGTTATGGCTCTTTTTAAAAACATGTAGTGACCAATTAGCTAGTGTTTTATGGACATTTTAATGCCTTACTTAGAGAATGGCTTTTGCTAACTTCAAAACAATTACCTTTGTGAAAAAGCAAACAAAAGATGACTGCCTCAATGATTACAGACTAACTACTGCACTCCCTTTGATAATACCCTTTGAGACAGTAGTGGTAGGAAACATTAAAATGAATATTCCAGATAGTATGGACCACATTCAGTTTATTTATTACCACACCCAATCCACAAAAAATGCAGTATCCCTTGGATGCCATACTATCCCATGTTACACATGCATGTCTGAGGGTCACTTTTCAGGAAAGGGTCATCTTCTGAGGTAAGCACTACATTTCTGGGGCACCTAATTGCTAACTCACATATCTCTCTTATCACCCACAGCTCAGAGAAGACACCCACTGAGGGCAACTGACCATGCCACTTCAGGTCCAGGAGCTATAAAAGTGAGGCACTCCTGAATGGTGGCATCTTATTTAGGAGATGAATAATTGCATTATGGAGCTCAAACCCAGTGACTGGACCACTCTCCAGAGCCTATAATTTTGAAGCCAATGACTAAATATTTTTTGTAAACCTCTTGGGCTATTACGTACCTGTTAATTTCAGTTCCTTTTTGGTTTGCAAGTAAACAGTCCTGTCCTTCCTTTGACTGATTATACCTGGCAGAGCTAACTAATAAAACCTGCATTGCCAGAGGAGTGTTTATAGCCAAGCATTTAGCAATGTTATTCCATTAAGACTGATCACTGAGTTCCTTGACTTGGGTCTTAGTGATGCCCATTTAAAGTGAATTTTGAAATACCTAAATAGTAGACCCAGTATGTACAAATATGCAGAATCACTTCCTCCACACTGATCCTCAACACAGGAACTACGTACACTGGGCCTAAAATGAGCAAAGAACATCTCAACAATTGTCAAGGAGGTTCACCAGTACCTCACTTCCTCGGGCATCTGTGAAAAATTTAGATGTCTTCATCTTTGAATCCATACTTGCTGGCTGCATAACATCCTGTTACAATTCTTCTCCTGCTCAGGACTACAAGGTGGTGGTGAAGCTAGCTCAGAATATTACTGACACACAACTTTCTTCTGTTCAGGACAGATATAACACAAGATAACACAGACATACGCACAGTTTTATTAAAGACTGTCTATCCTGCCCTGTCAGTTTTCTCTCCTCTGCTCTTGGAAATAATAGAGGAAAATGACCACTTGCACTACTAGATGTTTTATCCTCAGGTCATACGAGAAGTCCACTCAGCAGTTGCTTGTACTGAATACTGCATAAGCAGGCCCAATTTGTGTTCTTATATACAGTATATCATCTGCTGTTCTGTGTTTATTTTTATATTGTGCTGCTAGTCTGTGGGAAACATCCAGTTAACAATCCATTATAATAAACTTGAACTGAATTGTACATTAATCAATTATAGGTCCAATCACACACATATCCGAAATTCACATGTAGCCAATCTAGAATAGGACTTTAGTCTAATACAATATGTACTGCATAAGGTAGAAAGAGAGAAAGCACTGCAGCTTAGCAATGAGTAAGGCGAACCTCCTGGGGAAATCAAATGCTATTCACTTGTACTCGTTCTCTACTTCAAAGTTCTAATCTGAAAATGTAATGCTAGTACCAAGCCCTCATATTAGTCTTTGTTACACTCTCCAGTGGAGCTCTTGCACCATGCATACAATAGATCTCTAAGCAGCAGCTCTCTCAGAGTCTTTTGGAGTCTTGAAAAGGTGAGATCCTCATCTTATATATAAAGCACTCAAACTCCTCGATTGATGAGATACTGTAACATTTTACTTGATCCATCATTTGAAATATAAACCATTTTTGTAGAATTTATGTGAAAAGAATTATATTCCTTAGTTAAGATAATATGTTTAAATGAGTTTTAAACCTAATGGAACTGGAGAATAGCTAAACTAAATTAGATTCAACCAGCCTATTAGGTGTTCAGAAACAATGCTCAGGTGTTTTCCACATAAACATTACTTAACGCACAAAACATTCCATTCAAAGTTGGAATTGAAGTTAATAATATTTTTTTAAAATTAAGATGTTATTGGTACATCAGTCCATCCATCCATCCATCCATTATACAACGCTTATCCGAGGTCGGGTCACGGGGGCAGCAGCTTGAGCAGAGATACCCAGACTTCCCTCTCCCCGGCCACTTCTTCTAGCTCTTCCGGGAGAATCCCGAGGCGTTCCCAGGCCAGCCGGGAGACATAGTCCCTCCAGCGTGTCCTGGGTCTGCCCCGTGGCCTTCTCCCAGTGGGACATGCCCGACACCCCCCCCCCAGGGAGGCGTCCAGGGAGCATCCTGATCAGATGCCTGAACCACCTCAACTGACTCCTCTCAATGCGGAGGAGCAGCGACTCTACTCTGAGTCTCTCCCAGATAACTGAACTCCTCACCCTATCTCTAAGGGAAAGTCCAGCCACCCTGCGGAGAAAACTCATTTCGGCCGCTGGTATCTGCGATCTTGCTCTTTCGGTCACTACCCAAAGCTCGTGGCCATAAGTGAGGGTAGGAACGTAGATTGACTGGTAAATCGACAGCCTCACCTTTTGGCTCAGCTCTCTCTTCACCACAACAGACCGTTGCAGATCCTGCATTACTGCGGATACCGCACCGTTCCATCTGTCGACCTCCCGCTCCATTCTTCTCTCACTCGTGAACAAGACCCTGAGATACTTGAACTCCTCCACTTGAGGCAGTAATGTGTTCCCAACCCGGAGAGAGCATTCCATCCTTTTCCGGCTGAAAACCATGGCCTCGGATTTAGAGGTGCTGACTCTCATCCCCGCCGCTTCACACTCGACTGCGAACCACTCCAGTGAGAGCTGGAGGTCACTGTCCGATGAAGCCAACAGAACCACGTCATCTGCAAATAGCAGAGACGAGATTCTGAGGTCACTGAACCATACCCCCTCCGCTCCTTGGATGTGCCTAGAAATTCTGTCCATAAAACTTATGAACAGAATTGGTGACAAAGGGCAGTCCCGGTGGAGTCCAACCTCAACAGGAAACGAGTCCGACTTATGCGGACCAAGCTCCTGCTCCTCCTGTACAGGGACTGAATGGCTCGTAACAACAAGCCTTGTACCCCGTACTCTCAGAGCACACCCCAGAGGATGCTTTGAAGGGCACGGTCGAATACCTTCTCCTAATCCACAAAACACGTGGACTGGTTGGACAAACTCTCATGCCCCCTCCAGGATCCTGGCCAGGGTGTAGAGCTGGTCCAGTGTTCCATGGCCGGGACGGAATCTGCATTGTTCCTCTTGAATCCGAGATTCGACCAAACTCTTTTCTCCAGCACCCCTGAATAGACCTTACCAATCCAGAGGCACTGCCCCCGATGTCCATGCGATGTGCAGAGACGTGTCAACCAGGACAGCCCCACAACATCCAGAGCCTTGAGGAACCCAGGGTGAACCTCATCCACCCCAGGGGCCCCACCACCTCAGAGCTTTTTAACTACCTCAGTGACCTCGGCCCCTGATATGGACGGGCCCCCCCGGAGTCCTCCAGCTCTGCCTCCTCTAAGGAAGACATGCTGGTGGGATTGAGAAGATCCTCGAAGTATTCCTTCCACCGGTCAATAACGTCTGCAGTTGAAGTCAGCAGGACGCCAACTCCACTGTACACAGTGTTGGTGGAGCACCGCTTTCCCCTCCTGAGGTGCCTGACGATTTGCCAGAACCTTCTCGGTGCTGACCTAAAGTCGTTTTCCATGGCTTCCCCAAACTCCTCCCATGCCTGGGTTTTCTCCTCAGCAACAGCCGATGCCGCCACACGCTTGGCCTGCCGGTACCCCTCAGCTGCCTCTGGAGTCCCACTGGTCAACCAGACCTGGTAGGATTCTTTCTTCAACTTGATGGCCTCACGAACCTTAGGTGTCCACCACTGGGTTCGTAGATTGCTGCCACGAGAGGCACCGACAACCCTGCGACCACAGCTCCATCTGCTGCTTCGACAATGGAGGCTCATTCAGGACATTCAGACTCAATGTACTTCCCTCCCTCGGAATGAGGTTGAAGTTCTGCCGAAGAGGACAGTTAAAGAACTTTCTGACCGGTTCCTCCGCCAGAAGTTCCCAGCACACCCTCATTATACATTTGGGTCTGCCTGGTCTGTCCGGCAGCCTCTCCCGCCATCTGATCCAACTTACCACCAGGTGGTGATCAGTTGACAGCTTAGCCCCTCTCTTCACCTGAGTGTCCAAGACATAAGGTCGCAGATCCGATGACATGATTACAAAGTTCATCATCGAGCTGTGACCTCGGGTATCCTGGCGCCAAGTGCACTTATGGACACCCTTATGCTGGTGTTCGTTATGGACAATTTATGGCCAGCACAGAAGTCCAACAACTGAACACCACTCAAGTTTAGATCAGGGAGGCTGTTCCTCCCAATCACACCTCTCCAGGTTTCATTGTCATTGCCGACGGGAGTGTTAAAGTCTCCCAGCAGGATGATAGAGTCCCCAGGAGCTGCACCTCCAAGAAGGCCGGGTACTCCAAACTGTCATTCGGTGCATAAGCGCAAACAACAGTCAGAGTCCTTCCCCCAACTCGAAGGCGCAGGGAAGCAACCCTCTCGTCCAACGGGGAGAACCCTAACGTACAGGCCTTGAGCTGGGAGGCCATAAGCAAGCCCACCCCTGCCCGCCGCCTTTCACCCACAGCAACTCCAGAGTGGAACAAAGTCCAGCCTCTCTCAAGAGGAATGGTTCCAGAGCCCAGACCGTGCGTAGAGGTGAGCCCGACTATATCTAGCCGGTACCTCTCAACCTCATGCACCAGTTCGGGCTCCTTCCCCACCAGAGAGGTAACATTCCATGTCCCAAGAGCCAGTTTTGGCAACCGACGGTCAGAACACCAGAGTACCAGCCTTCGGCCACCATCCATATCGCATTGCACCCGATCCCTAGCCTCTCTTGCAGGTGGTGGGCCCACAAGAGAGCGGAACCACGTTTCTCCTTCAGGCTGAGCCCGGCTGGGCCCCATGGTCGAAGGTCCAGCCACTAGGCGCTCGCAAGTGAGCCCCTCCCCTGGGCCTGGCTCCAGGGTGGGGCCCCGGGTACCCTGTCCCGGGCAAGGGAAATGCCATTCCTTGGTCTAAAGCCATATGGGGTCTCAGGATCGAGTTAGTTTGGATCTTCACCTTAGACCTGTTTGCCATGGGAAGCCCTACCAGGAGCATGTAGCTCCCGACAACATAGCTCCGAGGATCACTATACCACGCAAGCCCTTCTGCCACGGCAAGGCCTCGATCCAAGAAGGGTCAGTCCATTTTCTGAATCCATCTCCTCTGGTGTTTCTTGAAGCTCTATTCTATCAAAGTCAAAGTGAACTTTATTGTCATCTCAACCATATACAAGTATACAGATAGACGAAATTGCGAAGCTCAGGGTCCACAGTGTAACAACATGACGTGCAAATAATAAATTAAAAATAGAATTAAATTTTAAATTTAAAAATTAAAACACAAACAAGATAAGACATTGTGCAAAGACTGGACAAAGAAGTAGCAACAATATTGATGTGTAAGATATGTAATATAATAAATTAATAAATAATAGATATAGATAATACAGAAATTATCAGTGTATGATAATAGTTGTCTAAGACATGTAAACAATGACAGGTTCAGAATGTTATCCTGGCTGTGTCAAACACAAGGAAGTATCAGACCCTAAACAGTACACCAATAGAGTGCAGGTTCAAAATCATAAGCTTCCACATTTCTTATAACTAGCCAATGTAAATTTACAAAAGAACCTAACATAAACATCTTTTGGATAAAAGTCAACCTCCACAACAGAAATCTCACTTGGAGAAATAGCAAACTCCACCTAAACAGTGACTGGCCATAATCCAACAAAACTCAGGAGCCATGAGACAGCAGTTCCAAACACTGAGCTTGTGTTGTTTAGTGTGAAAAAGCCACTCTGAACTACTGCCTCTATTGCTGTAGCAACGATAATTTATCTAATTCTTTTTTAATTAAGGATTAAGAGGGCAATAAAGGATACTGGAGGCTAATTATCTTTTCAGCTGGGAAATTCTTGCACAATACTTGCAGAAAGTATGCCACATTTAGTGCATGTCATATTTCTAACATCAGTCTTCCTTTTGAAACAGTATAAGAACGTAAAGCTTAGCTAAATGAATGAAACATTTCCAGCCAGCTCCTATGTGAAACTCTTCCTCCAAAGTAAAACATATGAGATAAAACATACCACACTTGTTAAACCTTTCTGTAAGCTACTAGGGTTTAGAGAACTGGAAACAAAAAGCATAACGCCAGTTACTTATCTGCAAATCCTGGAAGCAACAAATATTTTATTATGTGAATGTAAAGCAAATATTTATCACTCCTCTGAAGTTATTGTTAGATTTAATAGAAGTGAACAATTTTGAAAAATAAAGTACTTTTTCATATTTACATTCATAAGTATAATGAGACAATTTACAAATAAAATATTAAAAAATATTAAGTTGGAAGATTAATACTGAGTAATGCTTCCATATTAAATAACTGACATGTTTGATCTCTTTATCACGACCTGCAGAAATTTTTACCACCATTACAGCAATTGTGGAAACTTTTTCATATGGCACAATTAACAACATGTATCACTATAAGGCATGTTACAAGACCCAGCAAATTAGACAGCAGTATCAAATATAAAAATTGAATAGTACAATAATACAGAGAAAACACAGCGTGTACTGTATATGAAATGCACCACTGAACAATACCAGTAGGACCTTAGAAGTATAAGGCAACAAGCAATCAACATAGAGAACGCAATAGTAATAGGAACTATCCAGTCTGTAAAGAGAATAAAGAGCTTAACCAGACACAAAGAAGTTAAAACTTTAATTAACTAACATTAATTCATAAGCCAGTGGACAGACGAGCTCATTTTAACTTAATTTCAAATAGGATTCCTTCTTAAAGAACAAACAAGTATAGAATTGCATAGATAGGTCTAAATGAAATCAATTAGTGAGCTTTATCAATGCAAGTGCAATGTGAACATAATAAAAAGCTATAAATGAAAAATAGTCGTATTATTATTAAGTTTTGCAAGAACAAGATTTTAAGATTTTTGGACAGTATATTTTATCCTATAGGTACTGTTGTCTAATATCTAGTGCTGTTATGAATGAATGTCTTTAAAGAAGGTGTAGCAGTAGATGCTCGTGTCCACCTCTCGAACCCTCAGGTACCACTCTTCAGACCAGGTGATAATATAACAACTTTTTATTCTGTTATTATAAAGTGCACAAAGCACTCTCCTCCACACACTCATTAAACACAATACTCTCTACTAACAATACTCCTCGCCCAGACACGTCGCCACCCTACCTCCCAGCTCAGCTCAGTGTCTGGGCTTACCCATAGTCCTTTTATAGCCCCTGACCCGGAAGTGGCTCCAAGCCAAACCCCACAAGTCCGTTTTCCTTCGGGTCAGGGCAAAGTCCTTTTCTTCATCCCGGGAGCACATCGCTTCTTCCAGTCACGTGACTGGGATGCACTCCCGGGTTATAGGGCATGCCAGAGCCCACTAGCCCCCCTACAGCGACTCCTGGCGGCCCCCAAGGTATCCAGCAGGGCTGTGTCAAAACACCACAAAGTCCATGAGGCCCTGCTGGAACTCGGGGCGCAAATATGCTGTCCAGAGGGCTCCTCCTAGCGGCCTGGGGGTGACGACCGGAGTCCATAGCCGGTCGTCTGTCACAAAGGATAATTTTAAAGATCTGATGAGTGAAAATGGGTGTTATTGGAAGAGGCTAAGTGTACCCCATTATGGAATAGATTCCAGCTTTCCATCTGGTGCTTTTGGGATAGGGTTTTGTCCCATGCAACCTTACAAAGGAATAACCAAACCCAAGAAACAGATGGACAGATGAAAAAAAAAACTTCCTAAAATATTATTGAAATAATGTAATCATTACATTACTATCAATTAAGAAAAAAGAATAGGTGCAACTGTTCACAACGTCAAAAGCATTTGGCACAGGGTGGGAAACAACTCTGGACCCTGCAAACCAGTGCTTTCTTTAATACAGAGAAAAGATACACACATGCTTCATAGCACCCTAACATTCTCAAAACTGCTTAATATGGTTCAGAGGTATGGTGTGAGAGCCTTTTCTGTCAGCACTGGGCAATTAGGCAAAGATCCAGTTCAGACAGGATGCTAGTTCATGACATTCATGCACATACCACATGTGGTCAGGTGAGGGCTGACAATTAAACTACCATGCATGTCTTTGGGATTTTGGTGGCGAACATGAGTACCTAAAGTAAAATTCATGTGTACTGTACATGAAGACAATGTACAGTTCCACACACACAGTGACTGGGCACAAGACGGGATCCATGAAGCAGTAGTGCTAACCACTTTATCACAGTGACTCCCACTGTGACGTAAAACACGATTGGAAATTAAGGCTGTAGATCTTAAACCATAATGTGTAGTGACAACCTGAGGTGTGATGGAGGAAGGACCGACACTCCAGCAGCTGTTACATGGTCCTTGAAAGGACTGCTTATTAACTCTTTAAGAAAAGGACCCTGATTAAATCCACGGGAGAAGCACAATAAAATCTAAAGCTTGTTCAGAGGATCCCTGTCCTTGTGAACTTTTACGCCACACAGGTCATCTTCTTTTCCAAGCCTGGTCTGACCTGGTGTGCTATTCAGCACACTTTATTTTAGGCTGCTTCAGCACACATAACTCTGACCTCCCCCCTACAGTCCCTCACAGAGTTCCAACAATTCATTTATTTTATGAATAGGTTATTTCAATAATATTGTTCGCTTACTGTCAGTATCATCAAGCTTTTTATTTTGCATTAAGCACATGTGTAGCCAACACTCCACAGCCAAAAACTCTGTCTTAACAGCACTGGCTAACAGACCATCTCAGGACATGGGGGGAATGTGTAAACTGCACACACGCAGGAATTGGGCTGGGTTTTGATCCCAGGCTTTTTAGTGCAACACACTAAATAAATCTCACTTCATTTGTTTTATTATTCTTATATTTACAGTATATTTTTAAATTAACACATTACATATTTTTCTTGTGTAGCACATACATGTTGTAATAGATTTTTTTTACTAAGCACAAGCAGTGCTATGGGTTGCAAGTAAGTAAAACATTTCTGAAAAACTATAATACACTTACAAAATAATACAAGGATAGTTTTGAAATAACTGAAATAATAAAAAATGAGCAGCAGAAAAAAAAGTTTTTGTATTTCACAGGGAAAAAAATCAGAATCTTAAAAAAATAGATTCCTCACAGTAAGCCTTTCTTTTATACCTTATCTAAACCCAAAGTAATTCACATACTGCATATGTAATGAAAATGCAGTACTTTTTTCTACAATATATTTTATTCCCTCATTCATGTCACATTCACTTTAATACAGCCTTGCATTTTTATATTATATTTTGTGGTGATTACCTCTGATTAGTGCTGTTTATCCTACATGAGTCACAGTTGGATTTCTTATTTCCTAAAGTTATTCTGTTAAGAGAAGACTTTAAGTCTTCCATACCACCTGATCCCACCTACTGCTATACAACACAAATATTTCTTCCTTTGGAATTATTTTTGTTGACTTGCAATAGGTAGATTTGTTCTTCATTCTTATTTGACTTGTTAGTTTGATATTTAAAGTTTTTGAGGTTGAGGTTGTGATAAAATTCCTGCATTTAAAACCACGTGTGCGCTTGTAGTACAAGGTGATATTTGATCTTTGTTGATTTTTATATTTTCACCAGTCAAAGAAACAGCAAGTCCTCATTGGGTTTCAAATTCATAGCTTTAACATTAGACTATAGTTTCTGCTTGTAAAACTGGAGTGCTTAGAATATTTTAAATAATGTGAAATCCACCATTCTATCATGTGGAGGACTCTTTTCAAATTGAGAAAACACAAGACTGATTCTTTGAATTGATCTCGCTGAGGGGATATAAACACTAAAAATGTTTTAAGAGCATTATACCTGACTTTATTTATTGGTGTTTCCAAAAAATATTCATCATTCATGCCAAACTATTTGAAATATAAGTGAATTGCAACTTTGCCTTCATCATTCAGACAGTCAGCCTTGTCCCTTGGCTCTTAGGAACTAGTTTTCTGAAGGGACAATATCTTCATAAAGATTAATATCTAAAAGATTATAGTTTGTCTTGGAAGTAAATCTCAACTCATAAAAAATCCACTGGCTTGTGAAATTAAATTATATTATTAATACTGTAATTATTGTGTCATCTGTCCCGCCAATCTATGTCTCTCAATATTCCCTGCAGTTTTACTCACTCAAATGCTTTTACCAGGTCCACAAAACAGACATATAGTTCTTTATTATACTCTAGTAATTTTTCACTCTGCATCCTCAGCACTCTGATATCATCTATTGTGCCCCCTTCCTGAATCCAAAAATCTTCCTAAATATAGTTATCTACCTTTGTTTCTTTTTCTTTTCTTTGTTAATCTTTTCCTATCAACGTTAACATTACCTTTGATGCTTGTGATAATAAGCTTATTGTTCGATAGTCCTCAAGATTTCTTGAATTTGTCGTTTTTGGTATTGGTATTAACATTGCTTCCCAGAAATCATCTGGCCATTTTCCTTCTTCAGAAATTTTCTTGTACAATTTTTTTAGTTCTTGTTTCCCTTTGTCACCAGGGGCCTCATATATAAATGCTGCATACGCACAAAAATGTTGCGTGCGAATGTTTCCATGCTCAAATCGCGATGTATAAAATCTAAGCTTGGTGTAAAGCCACGCACATTTTCATAGTAGCTCCAACCCTGGTGTATGATAGTTCTCCACTTGGTTTTGCAAACTGGCGGCACCCAGCATCAAAGCAGTGCTACTGTTCCTGTGTGGTTACCCTTTCTTTTTTAGATCCACATCCCTAACACGGCTTTATCATATACACTGAAACTAACTGCATATTGTTTATTAGTTTAAGGCATCTGATTGTAATTAACCTGTAAAAATATAATGGTCCAGGGAATAGCCTAAGTATGCCAAATATCATAGCTGCTTTAGCGTTGTTACTCTCACTGCACCTTCTTTTTCTTCTTTCAGCTGCTCCCATTAGGGGATGCCGCAGCGGATCATCTTTTTCCATATTACTCTCACTGCACCACTCTGAGTATTTATATCACTGTATTTGAGTGGGGAATCACAGACCTATAGCAGCTGATCAGAAAGAGAATTATCAGTATACAGCAACAAGCACACACTGCCTCAGCCATGCTGTCTATTGAACTGCTCTCACATGGCAAACGCTTCAAAGTCTTTCCTGTAGGGCATCGTGGTTCAGAAACAGTTTCATCCCAGGAACTATAAATGAACTCAATCAGTACATCAAGTGCTCCTTGTAGAACTGCTTGTAATTATTAGTACACTCACCTCACTGTAAACTTGAATTACAGTTATAATATTGCACAACCCGAGCCGCTTTATAAAGCGCGTATTTACATATGATGACGATATCATTTTTAAGATGAAATGCAGCAAAATATGTTTATTATTATACAGATAAAACTTTAACTACATTTAAATAATCTACACGTATATTGTTAATAATTAAACATGTGAGGACACGGTGTTGCTGTGCTAGCAAGGATCTGGCGCTCTGTTCACGGATTGTTCCTGCCTCGCGCTGTATTCTTGCTGGGGCTACGCGACACTGGATAGATAGATGGATAGAATAATTAAACACATACTATGAAGATATTTCAATGTTCCCTAAATGTTTTGAAGAATCACTGTTCTCAGCTTACAGAGGGCTTAATGTCTATTACAGAGCTGATTGTGTGGTGATTGGGTATTTGGAGAAAGAAAAGTAAGGACAGGAATTGGGGGTTAGTACGTTTGAAAGAGACAGGAAAGTAATAATGTATTTAATAAGCAATAAAGTATTTCATTGAAGGTCGCGCATAGCGCAGCAAGCATCTTGCGTGAGACATGGACAATCACTGCCCCACCATTTTCCCATGTTTAATAACATGCTTTAACTCCTATCATCATGAAAATGATATCATGTATAAATCTCAGGATTTTAATTATTCAGAGAGCTGTAATATTACGAATGTAATGGATTCTGTGTCCTGTCGAAGGAAGAGAAAGCCCGGAAGCACGCAGTGCTTCATACACATAAAAAAACAAAGCATTTAACGTGCTACTTTAGCTAGTAAATTAGTAAAAAAAAGTTTATGTTCTACTTTAGGGCGGCACGGTGGCGCAGTGGTAGCGCTGCTGCCTCGCAGTTAGGAGACCTGGGTTCGCTTCCCGGGTCTTCCCTGTGTGGAGTTTGCATGTTCTCCCCGTGTCTGCGTGGGTTTCCTCCGGGTGCTCTGGTTTCCTCCCACAGTCCAAAAACATGCAGGTTAGGTGGACTGGCGATACTAAATTGGCCCTAGTGTGTGCTTGGTGTGTGTGTCCTGCAGTGGGTTGGCACCCTGCCCCGGATTGGTTCCTGCCTTGTGCCCTGGGATTGGCTCCAGCAGACCCCTGTGACCCTGTGTTCGGATTCAACGGGTTAGAAAATGGATGGATGGATGTTCTACTTTAATGACAAAATAAACTACATGATTAAAGTGGAAATTTTGAGATTAAAGTTGACATTTCGTACTTTTTTTACACTGTGTGCCTATTTTCTTTCTCTGTACCCTAATAAGCTTTCATATGACACTCAGACAGTGGGCTACGACTCGCCTTTTCATGGCGACTTTGATATATGACAACTTCTTTTTTATTTCGGGCACTGTGCGACTTTGTGAAGTTGAGCTTTTGAGTTTCTCCGGCACTCTATGTCACTTGATCAACTTCCTTTTGTTGTTTATACCACTGTTTAAACCAACAAATAGTACGTTTTCCTTGCCTCCACTTGGTATTCGCTGAAATTCTTCTATTTTCCCCCGTGCTTTTGCCATTGTCTTTTCACAGAAGGCTGAGCTTAAGGGCTATTTATATTGATTTGCATATTCAAAGAGGCGTAATTCTGGGAGGAGTTGGGGCTGGACAGCAGGCGTGTGCACATGTGTTACTTTTCACGCTGACTGGGATTTATGTAGCGGAAGAATGTGGAAGCTGGCGAATGCACAAATTTATGCATCTGGATTTTTTTGTGCGTACAAACATTTCCGCTTTTGCCCATACGCCATGTTATAGTGTGAATTCTACGCACAGCGTTATGCATGAGGCCCCAGGACTGTTAATAATTTCTGTTGGTGTGTTGTTTATCCCTGTTGCTTTACCATTTTTCAGTACTTTTAGCCCATGTTCTATTTCTTTACCCATCAATTCTATATCAATCTAGTCTTTATAAACTTTTTCTCTTTTATAAACTAATCTCTTCCAGCTTCATCTCTTCTTTTGTTGGTTTATTATTAGCATCATACAATTTTTCTGCCTATTCTTTCCATCTTTCCTTCACTTTGTCTAATTCTGTTAGTGGTTCTTGATTTTTATTATTTATTGTTGTACCATTATATTATGTCCTACTGCTAAAGGTTTTTGTGATGTCTCTCATTTTTGCATACATCATATCACCTTTCCCCTGTTCCTCCAATGATTCAAGCTCTTTGCACTGTTCGGCCTTCTGCTGTTATGCACCTAAAATCTGGAATAGCCTGCCAGTAGGAATTCGCCAGGCTAATACAGTGGAGCACTTTAAAAAACTGCTGAAAACACATTACTTTAACATGGCCTTTTCATAACTTTACTGTAATTTAAATCCTGATACTCTGTATATCCAATTCATTATAATAACTATTCATGGTGGCTCTAAAATCTGTACTAACCCCTACTCTCTCTTCTGTTTCCTTTTCCGGTGTCCTTTTGGTGATGGCTTGCACCACCACCATCTACTCAAAGCACCATGATGTTCCAACAATGATAGATGGATTAAAAGCCAGAAGTCTGTATGACCATCAGCATCAAGTGACTCCGTGAGAACCCTAACTACAAAGAGGACTATTTCATCTATGTTAGGTAGAATGCCCAGAGGGGACTGGGCGGTCTCGTGGCCTGGAACCCCTACAGATTTAATTTTTTTCTCCAGCTTTCTGGAGTTTTTTTTTGTTTTTTCTGTCCACCCTGGCCATCGGACCTTACTCCTTTTCTATGTTAACTAATGCTGTCTTATTTTAATTTCTTATTGTGTCTTTTATTTTTCTTTTCTTCATTATGTAAAGCACTTTGAGCTACTTTTTGTATGAAAATGTGCTATATAAATAAATGTTGTTGTTGTTCATCCTACCATTTATTTCTTGCTTCATCTATGATTCTTCTCATTTTATTTTTGCTCACTTATAATTCCTCACACCTTCTTCTGTTTCACAGTTCTTCCATCTTCTTTTTCATCCATCTCTTTTATCATATCCTCTGTGAGCCATGATTTCTTAATCTTTTTACTGTTGATTTTACATATGTTCTTCAATCCACTTGTAATTAAGTAAGATTGACCATCTGCCACTGAACATTGACGGCTCAAATGTGGAGCTTGTCAATAGCACCAAATTCCTGGGTGTCCACCTGGCAGAGAACCTCACCTGGTCCTACAACACCAGCTCTTTAGCCAAGAAAGCCCAGCAGCGGCTCTACTTCCTGCATAGGCTGACAAAAGCCCATCTTCCACCAGCTATTCTAACAACATTCTACAGAGGAACCATAGAGAGCATCCTGTGCAACTGCATCACTGTCTGATTTGGAAATTGCACGGTCAGGGATCGTAAAGCCCTACAACAGATAGTGAAGACAGCTGAGAAGATCATCGGTGTCTCTCTTCCTTCCATCACGGACATTTACACCGCATGCTGCATCTGCAAAGCCACCAGCATTGTAAATGACCCAACACACCCGTCACACTCACTGTTTACACTTCTGCCATTGGGAAAAAGGTACCGAAGCATTCGGGGCCCTTACCACCAGAATGTGTAACAGTTTTTTCCCCCAAGCAGTCAGATTCCTGAACACTCATGGACTGATCTGATATCTGATATATGTGTTCTGCTCTGCAATGTTGCACATGGTTACACATTTGACTCACATGCACCTTGTTATATATGCACCTTGTTATATATTATGTGTCTTTATGTTATGTGTCATGGATTCTTCATTGTCCTGTGTTCTATGTAGCACCATGGTCCTGGAGGAACGTTGTTTCGTTTCACTGTATGCTGTACTACTGTATATGGATGAAATGACAATAAATACTCCTGAATCTCTTATAGCTGTTTTTATTTGGTTCCATTTCTCATCTCCTCTTTTCTTGGTTGTCTCCTGTATCTTCTACATATTCATCCAACTCCAAAATGAATTTTTCCAAAGTTGCTCCTTTCAACTTTTCAAGGTCCCATCTTTCTTGTTTATTATTTATGTTAATTTTCTTTAGCCTTAATCTTAGCTTTATTATGACTATATTATGGTCATTGTCCGTATCTGCCACAGTAGCATTCTTTATACTTTTTTCTATAATTCTGTTTTACCAAACCACAGTCAATCTGAAACCTTCATATGTCTCCAATCTTTTTCCATGTGCATGTTCTTTTTTACATTCCTAAACCATGTATTAGCAACCATGAATTTACAGTATTTCCTTTACAGAAATCAACTAGACTGTCTCCTCTTTCATTCCTTACTCCTATTCCAAAAAAGCTCATATCCTTTCTATCTCATCCCTATCTACTATAGCATTGCTATTTGTATTGGTTCTATTCTTCTTCTTTGACACGGCTTCATTTGATTTACGACGTTGAGAGTACTTGACAGATCTCCTGCCAGACGTCACACCTCTCAATTATATTTGGGATGTCTTGTTAACGTGATCTAATTCAGTTTTTATAGTGATCATATATTAGGGTAAAATATGTGGGGTGGTTACCTGTTGCCTTCCTCATCAGTTGTGATTGGAGTTTTCCTTCCCCTAGATCGACTACGTTGCCAAGTTAGGTGAGCTCCATATGCCCTGGTTTGAAATCATAGACTACTTCTTCTAGATTAATTTTTTTGAATACTCTGAGTGAGCTCCATCTACCCTAGTTTAAATGAGATTTCCTTCTCCTAGGTATATGTTGATTCACGGCTACTTATTCAGTATTGTTTGGCGCAGACCATCCTTAGAAGGGTCTTCCCCATCCTTCATCCCAGGGCATACCCCAGCAAGAGAACAGAAGACTTGTTAGGAACCTACAGTACACATTAACCAATCAGCAAAAACAACAACCATATATGGAACAACAGAGGTATGTCAAACAGGATGAGGTAATAGACAGGGATGGTCACTCTCACCAATCCTGTTTAACAGCTATCATGTCAGGTCAGGTTGGGGAGCATGCACTGGTACAATGCATTACTGCACTCACCACATGACGAAACAGCTCAGGATCCTGGTTGGCAACCCCCCCAGGCAGACACTCGGTCCAGTCCCATCATCCAGAAATGACCATCTACCTGTTGCAGCCCGGTGTTACATGGACATCCCCTTGGCCTGGTCCTGCCACTCGAGTTCTCAACAATGAGGATCCTGCGAGCCGGATCACCCCCGGAGAATCGCACTACATAGCCGTAGTGCTGTAACTGATGTTCCCTCACAATGCAGGTAATGTGCCTCATTCGGGACTCTGAGCAAACGCTCATTCAACACAAAGTCAAACCAGCAGTACCCAAGGATTCTACAAAGAGACACAGTAACCATATAGCAAGACAGGAAGCACCAGGACTCTAAAGACTTAGACCTTCATCCTTTTGCATAGATATCGGGAGCGCCACACACCCCTTTCCAGTGACCTCAATCCATCTACTGACTTCATAGGAAGAGTCACCAGAGACATCAATGTCATTGCCAAGGTAGGTAAACCTCTCGACAAGGTCGACACTTTCTCCGCAGACAGAAACACTGCTGATGGCTGTGTCTAAAAAGTCATTAAAGGCCTGAATCTTGGTGTTAATCCAGGACACTCGCAAGCCCAAACACTCAGACTCAAGAAGCCTGATCAGAGCCTCCATTGATTCCGCAATGATCACAGCATCGCCAGCAAAGTCAAGATGCTAAGTAATGCTAAGAGCTTGTTTTTCTACAATTTGGATATTTTTTAGCAGTGCTATATGGAAATTGCAACACTTTAAATCATCAGTCATAAACAGCATAACAACATTTAAAATATCATGTCCTTTCTGCAGGTCAGATGCCTTTCTAGCATGTTCAGAAAATTACTTGAGTGATGCAGAAATGCTCTTTTGTATCTTGATCACTCATAATTTGGACTACTGCAGTTTGTTTTCAGGTGCAAAAGCATGGTGATTCTCCAACAATCAAGAGTGCAACAAGCACTAGCAGTTTGCAGTAATTTCAAAGTCTTACCTCCAGAGTTCTAACAGTCTTTAATTGAAACTAATGTAATACCTACTGGCTTTACTATACTGTCTTTGTCTCTTCTTCTTTCAGCTGCTCCTATTGGGGTTGCTACAGTGGATCATCAATTTCCATATCTCCTGTCCTCTGTATCTTGCTCTGTCACACCCCCCACATGCACCTTGAATGTATCCATCACTCATATGGCAGACCTTACCTATCCTTACTTCCTCCTTGCTAATCTGTTGGACTTCCTGGTTTACTATCTCCTCATTATTCAACCTTCTTTCACTCATTCTCTTCATTCATCAACCTATCAAAGTATTCTTTCCATCTGCTCAACACACTCTCCTCACTTGTGAGTATGTTTTCATCATTATCCTTTATCATCCAAACCTGTTGCTCATCTTTCCCAACTTGGTCGCTATGTCTAGCCAATCAGTACAGGTCCTTTTCTCCCTCCTTAGTGTCCAAACTCTCATACAACTCATCATATGCCTTTTCTTTAGCCTTCGCCACCTCTCTTGTTCACCTTATGCCTTATCTCCTTGAACTCCTGTCTATTTTGTTCATCTCTCTGGCTATCCCACTTCTTCTTTGCCAACCTCTTCTTCTGTATACTCTTTCATACATCCATATTCCACCACCAGGTTTCTTTGTCCTCCTTTCACACCAAGCACCCTTCTAGCTGTCTCCCTTGCCACTTCTATTGTAGTTGCCTTGCCCAGATATCTGGCAACTCTTCACTGCCACCTTGTGCCTGTCTTCACCTCCTCCCTGAACTCCACCTTACAGTGTACCTTTTTTCAACACTCTGGACATACTGTTCCTTCAGAATAACCCCTACCCAAATGTTTCTCCCATCCATACCATGGTTGAACAATTTGAACCTGACTCCAATACACCTAGCCTTACTCCCCTTCCATCTGTTTTTTTTTTTTTTCACCTGTATTATTATCATTCTTTAATTTAATATTATTTATTGTATCAGTATGCTGCTGCTGAAGAATGTGAATTTCCCATTGGGATTAATAAAGTATCTATCTATCTATTTATCTATCTATCTATCTATCTGGTCTCTTGCATACATAATACTGTATATTAACCTTCCTTCTCTCCATCATATTGGCTAACTCTCTCCCTTTACCAGTCATACTGCCCACATTCAAAGTTCCTACTCTCACATCAACTCTCCTAACCTTCCTCCTCTACTCCTTGCTCCGGACACGCCTTCCCCCTCTTCTTCTTCAGCCAACAGTAGCCCAACTTCCCCCAGCATCCTGTTGGCTAATATTACTGGTGGTGGCCATTGTTAACCTGGGCCTTGACAGATCTGGTATGGATACCTGTATTGTTTTCCATAAATTGATCTAGCAAAATTTTACCCTGGATGCATTATAATCAGGTATATTTTTAACTTTATTCTCTAGTTGACTAATCTATAGTTCTGTCCTGTTCTGCATTGATTCTGATGTTTTGTAATTTCACATTTATTCTACAAAATTTGTTTTATTGTTTTTTTATTATGTGGTAAATTATCTTATACTTTATTCTATAAAGACCACTGTATGTCCTATGTGTAAGTTTCTGTATAAAATAAAATCTGAATGAATGATTGGAAAGAATAGCCAGTTAGGGTATCAGAGCATGAAACACATGATGTAACAGATTGGGATGTTTTGTAAGAATAGGTAAATTAGTATAAATGTTGCTCTCCATTAATTGTCATTTTTGCCAAAGCCTAAACTATTATAGAGTGTGAATGACATAGGACAGGGGAATCATTAAAAAAATGTTTACTTGTATGAAAAAATACATATATATGAGGACTGATTAAAAAGTTTTAAATCAGACCTGTGAAGACAAACATTGTGCATTGTATACTCAAATATACCTATTATAGGATTGCAAAGCTTTTCTAAATCACTTAAGTAAAACCTTTTGTCTTGCTTCTGCAACGACTCTTCTGTAGCTTAAAATATTTTCATCATTGGCATGTGTCCCATAGAGATGCCCTTGAGACTAGGGAACAGGTGGTAGTCACAAATAGCCAGGTAGAGAGACCAAACCCTAAACATCACAAAAAGAAATGCACACATAATTTTGCTGGCACTGGCTTGCACCTTGAATTTCTTGACTGTTGGAGAATCACCATTCTTTTGCAATTTAGTGTGTTGTTTGGACTTTTGGTCATAGTGAAACATTTATCCTTATTTATGTTTTCAATTTCTCCCAGCATGAATTCATTAGATTGAGATTCTCTTTGAAACATTGGATGTGGTTATGCATCATTTAAGGAGTCAGAATTTTGGGCACCAGTTCGCTCAAACCAGGCTCCTGTTTAATTGTTCATGAAGAATTGATGCAGCTGACCCATAACTTATTCCTATGGTGTTTTCTATCTCACGCACCATCACTTTTTCCTCAATATTTAGTTACAGTTTGCTGGCAACGTTTTCTCCTGACACTGATGTCAAAGGCCAACTAAACCTTGTGTCATTATCAACAGATGCACTGCCACAACAAAATGTTGTAGTTTGTTTCTTGACTGCAGCATATGGAGGTGACTGGTTGAGGTACACATTTATTAGATAGGAATGAATTGCTGAAGGCCTACTGTTCCCTAGTGTTAGAAATTCAATGAAAGCACAATTCTTTAGCATAGTACAGTTCTTGGCCCCCGTATTAACTTGGTTGTGAAACAAGAAACGTGCACTATAAACTTAAATGCTAGAAACTTATAATTCACATATTATTGTCCATTAGAGCTAATCTTTTGCTACTTACAAAATCACCGATGTAGAATAGCTTTTTCAGGTCTCCACTTAAAACATTTTGATCACCTCTGTATCCATCTTTTTGCTGTCACTCACTATCTGATAAATTACTGCCGAACTTACTATGCTTAGTTTGAAAATGTCTCTTCAAACTGAACTCCTTAAAAACAGTAAGATTGTCATGGCATAATAGGCACATGGCTTTACTTTCAATCATCTTCAATTTTACATTTTTTACAGTAGCACTCATTGTTAGAGATAACAAAATTTGAAAAATTATACAGCGCTCGGATGACACAACCGAATTAATCTAAGCAATCCAAACAGATGTGCGAGAATGTGTGTGCTTACATTGCAACCAGTCTTCCAACTACAATAAAATCGTTAGTGTACGCATATGGTTACACACAGTACAAAGTCCACTTCTGTAAACACAAGCTTCTGTTCGTACATGTGTAACATTATACATATGTGTGTGTGTAAAACTTTGTTTTTTCTGTTAGCCAAGGCAAGTCTTTAATTGCAAAACAAAACATCTAAATGGGTTATAGTTGTATATCTCACAGAATAGCTACATTGCAAAGTCTACAGTCAGTCCAAGGGGCTGACTTATACTATCTTTATGAAGGTCTGAATTATGATCATGGATACTTCACCATGCACACTAATGATATGTGTTCTCTTGAAATAATTCTTAATAATAAGCCTATTTGGAATGCAATGGATGGTGTAACAATAACTGCAGACCAGATGAGATGGCAACTTTAAAAAATCACTTAACTTTGAAGGGGAATTAGGTCCAAAGTAGATATTACACACACAAAAATTTCATTCATTAATGCTTGGGCTGTTTAGGCACTCTGTCCTTAAAATGTCTCAACATGTTACACACATTCATTTAACACACATGTAACTCTCATATAATTCTGTGCTGGACTTAGCTTTTCTTTCTTGAGATAAAATATGCTGTATGTTTACGATTGCCTTATTCTATGCTCATCGAAAGGATTAAATGAAGGATATGACACCATACTAAGCAGGTTAGTTGACTGAGAAACTTGTGAACTTCCAAACATCATCACCTGAGTGAAGCTCATGGTAGTCGACAATGTTCCCTTAAGTGTCACCCTGTGTCAAACAGGACAATAGAGAGTCTTGCTCCAGGCACAACATCACAGGGTGCATTCATTCTTCTTCTTGTCTGTTGGTGAGCTTCGTATTGCCATTGGACCCAGTGCTTAAATCTTTTACAGCTCTGCTTGTAATGTGGAAGAGAGTTATTTACAAATTGTAATTGTAGGTTAAAAAGTTATTTTCTTTAAAATCTAAGTGCTTGTTTTCCTAACATCCTTTTAATGTAGTCCATTTGTGTTGATAACCATGACAGGTGGTGCCTGGCTCTTCCCTCTGTGTTCTCAGCCCAAAATATAGCTTCACATTCAGATACTGGCCAAAATAAGGCAGTATCTGGATGTACTTTTGAAAAGGAAATTCTAAACAAAACCAATGTGCATAATCTTTTTAGTCATGCTCTTTTATACCATGTTGATGCGGCAATATCTGTCGGCATTATAGTTACTTTATTCCTAATACGTATTAATCTGGTCATTTCACTAACCTATAAATCCTAATTGTTTCTGAAATGTTACTGGAACTGAGTCTATTCTGATATCAAGAACAAACCACATTAACTTTAGTGACCAATAGGTGTGTCCAGCAATCAAAACACAAACTCTTTGAATAAGGTTCCCTCTTCAGACAGATGTTGACATTGAATAGGCACTTATTCCTCAGAGTCTAGCTTCTTATCCTCTATGCAACACTGCCTCACAGATAACCATTCTGTTAATATTACACTGTGTATCCCTCCTCGATAGCTCACTTAGCTCGCAGTCAGTCCATGGGTATATTCCAACATGGTCAAAACTCTGGCCCTGAGATTTATTTATAGCTATAGCAAATGCTAAAACTATTGGAAATTGTCATCTATGCAGGGTGACTAGTAATCTACATGCTGAAGTATCACCAGTATTTAACTTAATACGCACAAGGAATACAACTTCTCCTGCATGATCATCAATCATGATTTAGCTGGCAATTGAATGTTTATACAGTTTTACAATTTGTAAGTGTGTGCCATTACATAGGCTTTTTTCATCGACTACTAACACATAACTGAACTACTATTGTTCTTAGTGGAGAGGATGTACTGTATAAAAGGTATTTTGTTTGACTAATGCATGTTTAATTGGTTGTATTGATATGAGAGTATCATTGTTGTATTCTCCTAATGAAGACAAAAAAATGGTATATAGATGTATACTGTATGATGTACGGTTTTGAAGAAAAATGTTGCATGAAAATGTCACATGAAAACGTTGCACAATATTGCTAATCTTTATATCTTTGCAATTAACCAGAAAAAATGAGTGTCTGAAAATGAATCCTCTTGTGTAATCAATATGCATTATTACAACATAGAAGAAAGAAATGCAGTCAGGATGGTCTAATCTTTCTCCAGTATTATAAGCTACTACAATTATAAGTGGCACCTTCTGTCAGGTGTTTAATGACTACAGTAACAGATGTTAAAGTTTAACAAATTATAGTTAAAGGCAACCTACAAATTGGCCTGCAGTTCTGAACTAGTGCAGAGTGTTGGACCTAATTCACATAGCTGATTCAAAAAACAGTGCTGCATTGATGTTATATTAAATATATGCATTGCAAATTCTTTATAAAAACAGATTTAAGGAACATTCCAGGGCAAAAAAAAATGTCATTATTTCGGTGTTTCTAGCATCATCCTCTGCACATATAAACAGTATTGTATTATTATTATATACACATATAATATTATGTTCCAATGAACTTCATACACTTCTCACTTTCTTTCATTCTTTACTGAACCCACTTATTTCACTGCAAGATTAGTGTAAGAATTGGCCCATCCTGGCAGAAATAAGCCCAGGGCAGGAAACAATCCTAGATGGGACAACACCCCATCACACAGCATACTCACCCAGATTGATGCATAGCCTGACAATTTAAAACAGTTAACATGAAATATAAATCTTTGGGATATAAAGGGAACTTGACTAGGCAGAGAAAAAACATATTTTATTAATATATAATGTAAACATTAAAAACAGAACAAAATGCAACTTCTATATTTAATAAGGTTAACAAACCTGAATAAACCTTGTTCTGGGCAGAAAATAATATAACTTAGAATTCTGGTTTCAAAGAAGTGTCAAGATACTGTATCTTTCACTGCAAAAACACTTTGTGAATAATAGACATGGGTTGACATTGATTTATTTAGTTTTAGACCACGTTGAACTCTTTTTCAGGTACTCATGCTCTCGCTTTCTGCTGTCTATAAGTGTGGCTAATTAGTTTTTTAAACACTTTCTGGTAAATTGGATATTTTAAACTGTTCTGAAGTGATTATAATCAGTGTTTTCAAACCAGTACTGAAATAACATAAAATTATATTTTTTAAGGAAAACAATTGTTTCTATACAGTATATATATTTCTTTGCATTAACATGTTGAAGTAATATGAATGACAAAGTAAATGAATGCACAGTATCTACAGTACATATATTTTCCTTATCTCCGAAAAGCCTGTAGGTGGCAGCACATGTACAATGTTAATGCTACTTCTGCTCAGGAGAAAGAAATTTGTATGAAATCTTCACACAGATTTCCATTGCATGGATGCAGAGACAGAATAGTATTTAGAAGCGGCTAATGAACAAAACAGGTAATTGTTTAATTTCTTACTTGTAAGTATACCGTATATAAAAAGAGCTACAGAACAAATGCATAACAAAATAAAGAGGAAACTTACTCCCATGACGAGCTACAAAAAACAGAAACACGTTTCTGCTGTAAAATATTAGTATTTAATATGTCTATATTTATTTTACCCCCTCCACCCCCACTCTTTTATCACATCCATGTCTAAGACAACCTGCTTGTAGAAACTTATTAAGGTATCAGTAGTTTACAGAAAGATGAGCATTATTCTGTACAGGTTATAAATATAACGGGTAAATCTTAACACTTTCCAATGGAATTTCAATTGGGCATGCAGTCGTCTTTGCTGTACTCCTTAACTGGCACAGAATGCATCCTTGTCTGTGGAAAATGTGAGGACACGTGGGAGATCAATCAATGCCAATCGGACTGAGGCCAGATGTATAATCAGGTCCCCATCTATTTGCTGTCGAGGACTGCTGTGGCTGCGGCACACCCAGCTTTCAGCTAATTATGGGAAGGCTCTGGATTTTTCTGAGCAGCGCACTCAGTGTTGTCAACTAATGTTATGTTTGCGAAGAATTAATTCAAATGCAATTTAAGACAACCATCTATAAACTAGAATGGCTGACCCATGTGTGCACGTTTACATACTGCTAAGATGATAAAAGTATAAACAGTATGCGTTTTAAGGTTTGATTCAAGATGAAAGGAGATAAACACGTTTTTGAGGTTATGCTGTTGACAAGAATACAATAGCAAAAGTATAAATGAAAAAGATAACATGTTTACTTTTATGTGTTTTGTTTTACATGTACAAACAACTTATTTTTTTTCTGAAAACGAAGTGAGAAGGTATAGGTACTGTACTCTTCGGCTGCGAGTCATCTCCTGTTATATGTTTTGCTAACATTTTAGGTTGTGTAAATCATTACTGTCAATGTTAGCTATTCCAGATAAAATATTTTATAGCTGATACTATGCACAAATATTTATTTTTAAATATCGTCGGGTTCGACTAGTCAAAACCATTTGGCCATGTAGTTTACTTTCTATAAACAATACCGAAACTTCATACATTACGAACCGTCTACTTACGTTTGCAGATTTTCAGTAGGGTGTTATGAAGATTTAACTTGCTGTTCAAGGGGTTACACACCGTCGATCATACAGTAGCTCTCATTCCCTGAGTCGGCTGCACTACAAACGTCTGTATTCTTTAAGATTTACCAATTCAGAAACTGAAAGCAGATAATGCAAATTGATGACATGCATTGGATAGAAATAATGTATATAATATCTCAACATGCTAATGTTAAATGATTTTCACTTTTTAAAAAAAAGCTCAGCCAAACGTGATCTTTGCGCAAAAAAAAACAAAAAAACGCTAAAAGTACACTGTGGCATATTAGCCGTGTTCATGGATGGGCTTTTAAGCTTTTCGATTTCTTTTACTTGTATTCTTTATTTGGTTGCTGTATCACTTGCAAGGCATTACCAACAAACATTATTGACACATAAGCTGAGGCAGCAAGTAAAACAAAATCTTTAATGAGTTGACGACTCCAAAAGCTTTGGGGAAGGCAAAACGCATCTAGCACTAAAATAAATTACGTTACTCCATGTCATTAAAACATGCCTTGTTTAGACTGACAGTCACTCCACCTAGAGGTAGCTCCTGCCTCACCCCCAGTGCAGCCGGGATTGACTGCGACTTCGGCGATCCTTAAATTGGATTAAGGCGATGTATTTAGTACATTTGTGGTGGGTTAGGCGAAACCTGTACCGAGAATTGCGGTCTAATCACGATAGGACTGCATCAAATGCATGTACATCCATAGACTATAAAATGAATGAATTTGAACTATTGGGAGTATTTTCACATCTCTTAAATGTCAAACAAACGTTAAGACTGGCTTACTTTAAAGCATTACCGTGTGCCTTAATTGTTTACTAACGCCCTGCTAAACTTGTTCGGAAACACGAGTCTTTTCTCGAATATTGCGGACTAAACCCTGACTATAGGCAAGCGAGGTGCCTTTTAAAATGGAAATAGGAGCTGTCAGGAAATCGGAAAAGACCTGTTACCACTCTCTCCTCCCACCCATTGTTAGTTGCAGCTTTGTGAGACCCCAGCTGTGCGAGCAATATACATCGATCCATCCCAAAACATTGATTAACAATGCTGAGACTTGAGTGGCAAGTCGTCTGTTTATTTTATTTACTGAAAGCTGGTCCTTCCCTGCTGATTTGGATTGTAGTGGCGAGTAAATTGCAATTTGCATTCTGCTTCTGGAGGAATTTAAGAAAAGCACTGAATAAGACACGAATAGTAACGGCCCCCTTCTCCGTTTAAAGCATCACTTCTTGAGCTGCATTTTAAAGCGTCTCACACAAACCCGCCGACAGGCTGTTTCTAGGAAACCATCGGAAGCAGCTCTGCGTCGCTGCTCACTGGAGGCGAATGGGAATGTGCTGAGAATCAGGATCAAACTGGTGCATGAATAAAACGGGAGGGGAAAGATGTGTAAAATGCCCCAGTAAAACGGACTTAACGAAGGAGAAAAACGGTTGTTTTTATACATTTTATTCATGGCACCTGCACGATGGCTGACTGTTTTTCCGAGTTCTAATCAAGA
Source organism: Erpetoichthys calabaricus (assembly GCF_900747795.2). Classification (NCBI taxonomy): domain Eukaryota; kingdom Metazoa; phylum Chordata; class Cladistia; order Polypteriformes; family Polypteridae; genus Erpetoichthys; species Erpetoichthys calabaricus. The sequence goes on along the minus strand of NC_041404.2, from coordinate 8,304,936 downwards.
TTAGTTCAGCACAGCACTCTGTTTTCGAGTTTATGGGAAAAAATAAATTCACGACAACGAGTGTAGTTTAAACGTAAGGGTACGCAACACTGCACCTGTCTCCTTTAAGGGAGCGCAGGTGATTCGAAATAAAATAAAATGGGTTTGATCGGGTTGTTGAGGGCTATCTTAGCCCCTCCTCTTAAGTGTTTCCCACTAACAAACCACCGGGAGTGAGCGAGCGAGCTCGACAGAAAACCAGAGATGGGGGCGATGTTTGCAAATGGTTTCACGCTCCACGCACGCACAACATACCCGTCTTAGGCGTAGTACAGAAATATTTGTGAAGTGAAAAAATAATGGCACAATTATAAACTGTAGAAACTGGATGTTTATAGAGGTGATCGATTCGGGACCAACAGAAACACCTCTGTGCGTTAGGCTGACAGCTACAATAGTGCCTTAACGCTACTATAACATAAAGCAAAGGAATGCAGAAAGACTGGCTCGGAGTTGCAGACAGTTTGTGTCCCTCCTGAAGAGGAAAAAGGGAAACGGAGAGCGAGAGAGAGAGAGAGAGAGAGCGAGATCCACAGAGGAGCGAGCTAGCTAGAGAGAGAGAGAGAGAGAGAGAAAGAATAATCACGTGTGCGTTGCTGCAATCAACATTTGCTGGAAACACAGTGAGAATTATTTCCAACACAGAGCGCTCGCAGAAGTCGCGGACGAGAACCAAGTGGACCTTTGCTATAGCCGCCTTTCTGGATTTTTTTTAAGGAATAATAGACACCATTGACTGAGAGGGGGTTTCTGGATTTTGTATTCGTGAAGGATTGTGTTTGAATAAATTCTGGATTTTTGGGGTTTGTTTTGTTTAACGTGGGAGTTTTGTGGACTGCAGTGCCTGCGTTCGGGAGCAGAGAGTGAACGCCGCTCCTAAGCCGGAAAGAGCGTACCAAACCGGCTTAGATGAGCAATACAACAAGGTAGGGATGAAATAACAGCCTAAAATGTATACCATATAGATTCAAAGTATCCAGCTAAACACTGTGAAGTACTACGTTTGGCTGAAGCAGTAATGCCCAGCATCTTAAGTTGGCAGTGGGGCGAGACCGATATTCAAATAGGGTTATTTCTAGTTGATCAATCATCTTGATATTTTTACATTTTGATAATGTTTACAAAGTTTTTTTTAGTAATGTATTATTTAACATTATTGACAAAAATCCGATTCTGTCTGAAGCCAACGAGGGAAATCACTGTGTACCATTCCCACTCATAATATACAAAAATGTATCTTTTTGACAGTTTTATGCAGCAAGTCAGGTTTTGCAAGTCTAAGTCCTTATAATCCACCAATTCTCAAGCATATATCAGTGGCCAATGGAGCAATAAAACCACAGCGAATTGGTCGTGTTTCATGTTCGAGTTTTGGACAATCCTGTTTAGGTTTTGTGAAACATTTAATATCGCAGACTTCATGCCGGCGAGCATTGAAATTGATTGGATGGCGATAAGCCATTGCGAGAAACACTTCATTGAACGCTTACACAAACAGAAAATTTTAAATTAAAAGTAAGATGTGTATTGGTATCCTTTAAATTCAGCTCCTTGATTTATGACCCTTTCACTACCCTTTTCATTATCTAATTGATAGTGATAGTTGCAATATTAATACGCAAAATTAACAGTTGGCACGTTACATCTATTGCCTGTTGGTTTCTGAGAATATATATCAGTGAAATTGCTGTCCCCTATGTAAACTGCCGGACTACTACTACTTGTTAGATTCGTGTCGTTGCAGTAAAATGGAATTGACGTTTTGCTAGCTTAATGCCGAGCAGGGAAGTGGAAAAAGCTTAAATTCGCATAAAAGGGATGAGCGACAGCCTACAAACGTACATTTTACATGCTGCATTGTGCGCAGGGCTGTGGTATCAATATACTTCTGTGTATTTTATTATATATTTAAGGTGATATGTCCTTTAACAGTAACAGCAGTAGTTTGTACATTTTAAGAAATATTCAGATTGTTTTTTGTAGTCTATATATGCGTGTAATTAACGATCAAGTATCGATCAAGTTTTTGTTTCGACACAGTGAACTCACCGTGAAATAAGACAAGCCGAGAGTTGGTTAAAATAAAATCGCATCCCACACAAATTTCTGTCTTATATACAACAACCTGTTGTTGCGAAGATCCCCGTCTGAATTCACAATGAGGTGCTGAGTGGGGCGGTGCTGAATTGCTACTAGAATAAGCAGCCGCAGCATCGAGTTGTGCACATTTTACGAGGAATGCTTTTATGTTTTATGAAAGTGCCCGTAGGTGTTTAGCAGAGGCTTTCTAGTCCGATGGATGATGCGGTTATGTTAATGCTGTTTCTACGGTTCACAGTGAAATATGCTTCGTAACCCTTCCATTTTACAAAGACCGTCTGTCACTAGTGTGAGTGAGTGAGTGTGTGTGTGTGTTTTAGTGCAATTTGGATTGAACTGGTTTAACGACGAATGAATGAATATTGTTTGAACAAATCGCCCTTTTGATGATTAGGTTCATTTCGTAGATTTTTAAACTGTAACTGTAGCATTGTTTTTTGATTTGTGTATTGGGTTCAACTGGTGCAATTATAGAATGACATAAATTAACATTCTGAAAATCTGAACATTATCTGATGAAAAATGTAGGGAGTAGTCCAGTACTGAGCGCCACACCCTCAGTATAACGTCCAGTCACCACACGGCAACGTTAACAATTCAGCACGGTGGAGGTTTATGAAATTTAAAAAACGACCAACAGTGTAATTAGCTGCGCTGTTCAATAGGCGTGTGGTGCGAGGATTGAAGAGGAAGAAGAAAGTGAACTTAGTGTGTCCGATGGGGGAAAAGGGCAAACTGCGCCGGGAATCATTTCGGTTGGAAATACGTGCCAAGAAACACAAATAATCACCGAGTTCGAACCACACACGTTGTCCAGTGTTAATAGGCTTAAATGCGCCGGAGTTTCGCGACCCGATAAGCATATTACACGACGTAGATCAGACGTCTTCCTCTGCCATCAGAGGAGCGTTTTGCTCCAATTAACGTGGTTAATTCCGCCGGGTCTTTTCCGAAATTATTGTAGTTTTTGTGTACAGTAGGTAGACTCTTTTTTGTATTGTCTTATTTGTATAGATCTGTGTATACGAAAAGGATAGTAATTGCTTCTATGCCACAAAATCACTGCCTGTAACAAACTAGCGTAGCGTCGACAGAAAAATCGTACATGCTTTGTGTTGCTGATTACATATACGTGTTTCAGAATTGTGCATTTTAACAGATCATGTTGACCTTATTAATCACCAATTTGGCAGCAAAGTGTAAATTCAGACTTGGGGAAAACTAAAGGTTTTCCTCATTTAGCTAGTAAGGTCATGTTTCTGCATTGTTTCCAAAGTCCTTTATCATTTAATGTGGACTTTCAGTTCCGCTTGAAATTTAACCTTTTACAATCTTGTGTCACAAAGACGTCTATTACCGATCACCTGAACTTCGTGAAATTATCAACCCAGACTATTTGCAACACCAGAGCTCTTGCTTCTACTGTATACTTTCATAAATTGATAAAACATTTATTAGTGTTTGCCCCGCGACTGTACAATGGGCAACAGAGTAAGAAACTGATGGATAGATTTTTTTTTTTTTAATACTGAGTTATTGTATGTGCAGTATTTCAAACGGAGCAATTGTCTGTATTTGTCAAGTACAGCAGAATGATAAAACTGTTTAAGAAGCTCTCTGACCTGTTTTCGACATTCAAAATGTGTAAGCTTGCAACAACTGGTCAAAGACATCAAATCATACTTTGGTTTATGTTTTGGTGTGGAGGCTGCAATGTTAAGATAAATGCACGCTCGATGAAAAATACCTATTGCGTTCAGGTACAGCTACTCTGATTTCATCCGTAAGAAAACGACTAATTATTTGTTATTCACGTTTGTATGGAGGAAATGAAAACAGTTTTCCTTCTGATAATAAATGGCTAACACGCTTTTTCAACAGTATTAATACTCTGAGGGTGTTCACACATGGACGGTTTAAATAGCTGTAGAAAAGATACGAAACAAATCTGGTTTAAACATAATGGATTGCTGTTTTTTAAGTAGGTCGATTCTTTCTTTCTTTCTTTCTTTCTTTCTTTCGCACAGCATCCTAATGAAACTCAATTTGTGTTTTTTGGCAAGTTACACTTAGATGATGAATATAACTATGATGGATATGTTTATCGAGTGAGCGCTATACAGGGACCAGCGATTATTATAAAGTAAGATTCACTTTTAACATATATAAATAACATTCAAAAGACTTTGTGTGACACTTAAGCAGTTTTTATTAGTAGGCTACTGTTCTGCAAACTGGGAAAAAAAATCTCAAGATTAAAAATGCTTTACTTGTCAAGTACTGCAAGGTATAGTTAATTAAATGTGAGAAGACAAGGGTGACCTGACATACTGCTGATCAGAGACCATGCTGTGCAGAAGAAGTGTTAAAGCAGTCATGAACTGTAGAAGTTGACTTTTTCACATACACAAGTTTGACATAAGAATAAATAAAATTCAAGGCCACACACAAGCTATGAGGAATGGGGATGAGTCTTAATTTACAAAAGGGACATCTTTAATGCTGGTATTTGGCAAGTTAAAACCCTAGACAGTTTAAGCCCACTTTAAATATTTTTTTTTCTTTAAAATGTGTATATTCAAATGATTTTCATTTTGTATAGTTAAAGCTTAGTTAATGCTTAACCTGTCTAGAGTGTGCTTGTTTTGAATTATTTTGCATAAATAGATAGATATATAGATAGATAGAAACTTTATTAATCCCCAAGGGGGAATTCACATAAATACTATTAAGCTTATTATCTTAGTTAAATTATGTTTCTGCATGGGATTTTTGCATATTTATTTATTTATTTACCCAAAGAGTGGCAAAATGATAACCATCATTATTTAAAAATATCATTGTAGCCACTTATTTTATTTTTTGTTAAGGATGCTTAAGTCTGAAAATATTTAATTTTCTGAAATATGTGCATGTTGAACAATTTGCAGTATTTATGAATGTATAATAGCTGAATATATTGCAAAACATATTTGATCCTCATATCTAGTTCTTGAGAAATTTGCACCAGGGTATCAATTGTTCTGTCAGTTCATATTAGTTGGTTAGCAGGCATCAGTCGTTTGATGGAGGCAGATTAGCAGTAGTTGCTGCTGCCCTTCCAAACCTTAAATTCAGGCGTTGTATTTTCATATTGTGATGGGAATGTGTTCTTGTTAGAGCACCTGTCAAGAACCAGATTAGTTGCTTGAATCAAATCTAAAAATTGTTTGTATACATTATCGAAAATAAACATGTTTGTGTAGGTAATGTTTGAAAAAGTATTTTATGTTAGAGTTTAGATTTTTCATTGTTCTAGACATCTGTTAAAGGTAAGCTTCTAGATCAACTCTTAAATGATTTATATTAGGGATGTTGTATTTTATCCAGTCAATTCAAAATGACCTGCATGTTATTAAATTATACATATTTGTTTAAAATGTTCTCCTCTTTAAACCAATATTAAACAGTACAGAAAACTTTTGTTTTTGATCCCATGCATGCTTCATGGACTATTGGCCCCTGGTAACTTATTAGATTAGTTCAAACCTATGAAAGTGAATAGCCTGTTTTTTTAGGTAATCATTAACTGTACCCTGTGTTGTGTTTGCACAATAGAAAGTCACAATGTGTGGTGTAACAAGTAATTTCTTGGTTAATAGCAGTCTTGGCTGCAATTGTTAGACCACTACCCTATATACACAGCCCCAATAACAAATACTACAAAATGATTAGTAGTAATACATTTAGCCGAAAGAAGAATACCCCTTAGAAAAACAAAATAGTATACTGCATGCGCAGAAGTATAAAAACTTCCCTGCAAAATTGCACAGAGTTTGATTATACACAAAAGTCATTACATTGAAGAGTTAGAAGTCTTATCTGTGAATCTGCATAGCACCTCATAATGTATTTTATGGCAAGTGATGTGTTAGCATTATTGTGGATAATTTTACATGTACCATTTTAAAACTGACTTGAGGTATAAAACGCGTTTAACAGACTCATTTGCTCTTTCTTGCTGAAATAAGGCCATGGCCCTGGTACAGCAAATTGTATTACTAGCTACCACTGGTACTTCATATGGAAACAGCAAACATGTTTGATGATTGCTACTTAAGATGTCATTAAATACCCATCAGCTTCTATTGATCAAGATGCATTGCTTGCAAGACAGCAGTTCAGTTTAATGTGAGGTTAAAGTGCACTCTTGCCAGCAATGAAAGTGATTTGAGCACGTTTTTAAATATAAGATGTTTAGCTGAAAGAGTGTAAGATGAAGAGGGATGGAGATATCGAAACCCATTATTGAAAAAGGATAACCATTGTTCACTTTGGGGTTTAAATCCCATTACAGTTTTTCTTCAAGCTTTACCCCTGTCCCTACTGTAATAGACTATGTGCTGATTTGTTAAGGGCAGAGTGCACCTAATCGAGACTGTTATTTTGGAAAACTATTCTAATTTTAGCAGATACATTATATTCATGTTATTGCCAATCTTTGCCCTTAATTTTCTCTATTTTGTCCTAAATAGAAGACACATTAGTTCAGTTGCTAGCACTGCTTCCGTACAAATTCAGCATTGTAGATTCAAATCCTACTTCCATTCATTGTCCATGTGGAGTTTGCACATTATTCCTCTGTCCTCTGTGGGGAAACTCAGGGTGCCCTCGATTTCTTCCCACATGTCTGAAGATGTGCATATTAAGTTAACTTGCAAATCCAAATCAGCCGTTATGTGAGGGAGCTATGTGATGAACTATGGCTCTGTCCAGGGCTGGTTTCTACCTTGTGCACAGTACATATATTCAATCCTTTGGTCTTCTGTGCAGCCCTGAATTAGATTCAATGGATTGGAGGATTTAATATTATTTTGATTTAAATTCCAGTTTCAAATATCTGTAAAGTAATGAAAGTTTGGTTGAAATGTGGTTATCGCTAGGTAGGGTTTAGGAGCAAGTCCAATTATGTCCTGCTATGTGTGAAAGTAAAAAAAATATATATAATAAGTATGCTGTGAAGATGGGATTATTTACTTTGCCTATTTCATTTACTTATAACATTTTAATCTTTTCACTTCACTCTTTGTGTTATACCTGCTTCAGCTATGATAAATCTTCCATTCTCTTGTTCCCTACTGTAAAAATGAGTACCTTCTGTTTTCAAGATGGTTTGCACTTCTGTCTATTTTTCATGTATGTGTCAACGCCATTTAACCATACCTTACACCTTACGTGTTTGGTGTAAACTTTGCTGATTCCTTAGGATATGAGTAGCGAGTAAACGAATCATTACTAGTAGATTAAGTTAATTGAATTAAGATCAAACAAAAATGTGGCTTTTCTGAAATTGACTTCAATGTCTTTCAATCATTGTGCAAAGAAAAACAAGCTTTGTATTGTTTAATACCTCCATTTTCTTGCTTTAGTTGGTATCTGATAGATGAATCTGAATGTGTTTGTCTTGTATGCAAAGCAACACTGTTGAACCTATTTCTGACAAATTTCGCACAGATTCCCTTATTAGGGAAGTGGCCCTAGGAGACTTAGTGGTGCTTGACACAGATATTCAGACTTGCTCCCTATGGTGGGTTTTGTGAGTGATGTTTTGGTGTGGGGCCAAAATTTTTCCCTGTGGCAAATGTATTTAGTGACCACACCTGCATTTTATTCCACCCGGGACAGCACAAGGTAACCCAGCTAAGTATAATATAACTTTTTTTTTTACAGGATTATTATTTAAAAAATAATAATGCCAAGTGTGCCTCGCAGTTGGGAGACCCGGGTCCTCCCTGCGTGGAGTTTGTATGTTCTCCCTGTGTCTGCGTGGGTTTCCTCCGGGTACTCTGGTTTCCTCCCACAGTCCAAAGACATGCAGGTTAGGTTCATCGGCAATTCTAAATTGTCCCTAGTGTGTGTGTGTGTGTGTGTGTGTGTGTGTGCGTGTGCATGCACGCACCCTGCAGTGGGCTGGTGCCCTGCCTGGGGATTGTTTCCTGCCTTGCGCCCTGTGTTGGCTGGGATTGGCCCCAGCAGACCCCCGAGACACTGTAGTTAGGATCTAGCGGGATAATGCCAAGTATGATTTACATTTTTGCCTTTTATAGAGCAGTCTTTTTATTTTTAATTTGACAATATGAGTGCCTCTGTAGCTAAACTGATAAACACACCTGACAGTGTCCAAATACACATTTTAGCTTTTTTCTTTTAAAATTGATTTAAGGATTTTTCTCATTTACAGTAAATGCTTTCTCAATCTATTAATTATTAGATTAGTTAATTTGCTTTCTTAAACAGTGATACTGATGCATATGTAATAATATGGCATTGATTACAATATGTAGGACCTAATGAAGTGGGTAGGGCAGCGACCCCAGGCAGGGTCAACAAATATGATAATGGGGTCACAAGAAAATATTTAAAAATATCTCTCTCAAAGCACTGAGCGCATTCGTTTATTTCCACATTTCCTTCCGTGCGCCCATCCTCTATAAGTAGATTAAAACCAACAATTAAACCCTTTTAAAGTTTGATATAAGATTTTTTTTTTTGTAAAACAAATACTGTTTTGTCTTTTTACTGTATGTTGTTTACTAATGATTCTTTAAAAGGTTAAATTAAGTTACACACTCTATATTCAATTATCATATATTGAAAATGTTCATACACTTTCTTTTGTAAATGTTGTCAAATAGTATCCTTGTTTGCAGAAGCTGCATTTTTCTTTGTTAGATCATTTTAATTTGCTTGGTATCGTGAACAGAATTTTTAATTTGCAGGCAGTACATCTAATTTGGAATTTTCCTTATAATCTGAATCAATTTAAAGCCAAGGTCTGTAATTTATAAGCCTCTAATAAACAAACTACCTGCATCCCTTTCATTATAAATCCATCCATCCATCTTCCAAACCTGCTTGTCCAGAGCGGGATTGCGGGGCAGCTGAAGCCAATCCCAAAATGCAATTGTTGTAAGGCAGGAAAAATCCCTAAGCAGCACCCCAGCCCATAGCAGATTAAAAAAACATGTACTGGAGATGTAAGTTTCAGTGCACTATATCAGTAGATTTTAACTGTAATGCTCTTTTTTAGACTTTATAATTTCAAAACTGCACATGCATTTAAGGCAAGTTTTCATTTATTTAGTTTTTTAATATTTTTGTTAGTTTAAAATTTTTTTAAATGATATACTTAATGTAGCTCTGTTGCTTATGAAGAAATATTGCATACTTACTATGATATGTCCTATATGAAGTACTATATCTTCATTAATTTTGTAAATATTCTTTAATGTACATAGACACCTATTGTTATTCCGTTTTCCATATGCGCCCTCTTGGTGGAATGCACCTACACACAATTTCCTTTTTTTTTTTTATTTAACATCTAGAACAGTAAATATACCTTACAAGAAATTGGTCAGTTGGCTGACTGGATCTTTGGCTAGTTCCTCACACCAAGGCAATAATTAGCATAACTGAGTGCCTTTGAATTATGGGGTGAGGCTGAAGTCCATGGTCCACAACCTGATAAACACAGGGCTAACATGTACCTCTTCAATGGTAATGATAATGGAACCTATTCAGTATCCTGTTAGGATGCAGTGATTGAAAATTGGAAATAACAATTCAGTGCATCATACTGAAAAGGAAACGGCAGCAATATCAAAAAAACAGATTTTTCAGTATTTCCTGCATGTTTGTATGAGATAATGCTTTAATAAAAAAAATCTTTAAATACAATTTCTCTTTTTTTATAAAATTATGTCGAGTTGGAGATGAACAATTAAAAGTGTTTTAATTTTAAAGCAGACTGCTCTGTGTGTTCCATTTTGGTATAGAATTAAGTGAGCAGAAATAGACTGCATATGAAAAAAATGTAGTAACTTTTTTATAGGTTTTAAGCAAAAGCGCTAAATATAAAACTTTTTCATATGTTCTCATCTTAAGTTTCGCATAACGTAGTTAATTATTGACTGAATAAAAATAACTCTATTTGCTATTTAAACTTCACATAGTTATTCAGAAAGTAAAAACAGAAGATAAATTATCTTGTACTTTTGATGGTGCTTTCTTCATATTTCCCTAAGACTTGAGTGTGTGCAAGTACTTATTTCATTATATTACTGAATATATGACAATAAGCAAAATTTAAACATGGTTGGTCATTAACTAAATTGAATCAATGCGTGAAAGAGTTGTTCTTTCAGAGTGTGACTTCAAGTTAAGGCAGGAAATGTCTTGTGCTATCTGTAACCATGAAATGAAATATGATTGTGTAAAGAAGGTTTGGTAGAGAGATGTTATTAGGGCACTATTCTTAATGAGACATGTTAAATCTTCCCGTGGTATAATTAAGAAATAAAAAATGTAAGGTGAAAGGTGGCTATCTGCGTCATATAGTGCCCTATAATATAGTTCTGTTCCAGTATCTTGATTATTTTTTTTTTTTTTTTAGCAGTTGGGTGTCCAATATTGCTTATATGTTCCTCTTTTTACATAAAAATATACTTTTTAAGCTAAGATTCTCTTTGCACTTAAGCTTTTGTAATTCTAGTTAACAAAGTACAATGCAGTAATATTAAAATCAACTGTCTGGTCTTGGCCAATGAAGAAACTCTCTTGGAATTTAACACTTCTCATGTCTTAAAAAAATTCTTCATGCACAAGTCAAAAATAGTTTAAATTGCACATGCCCCTGTGGAATTGCAGATTTATAGTACCATTCTCTCTTTACTCCTTTGTTGAGAGAAATTCCTTTAGGACTTATTCATTCATTTTCCTTCTGTACAGGTCAAGTGAAAAAGGTATATGCCATATACTATATGGAGTTAAGTATTTGTGGGGTATTTGACAGTTTATAAAAGAAAAATAACTAGTGTTCTTGTGAGAATTGTCAAGCTTCTGTCATTTTGAGGTGTTATTGCAAACATAGTACTGAAAGTAGAGCTCCCATTTTCTCAATAATCATTACTTGCTGTGCTATCTAATTAATGTAACATTAATAGGCAGCTGTTTTATAGATGTGACAAGGCATGTGCAATTAGGAGATGGAGGTAACATCAAAGTAAACCACACTCCAGACTAGAATGTCTAAGACATCAATCCTTGCTTACTTGCATAAGAGAAATTAGGTAATCTATATTTTGAAGATTCTTGAAAGTAACAACTTCATTAACTGTGGGACAAGGAACACTGGAGATACTACCTTTTTGCATCTGTACAGATTTCTGAATGTGGTGTTAAAATATGTTTACTTTAAATGCAGACAATATCTGTATTGTTGTATATATAAATTGGTGCATTGTAAATCTCTGGCAAGTGAGATTTTTTAGAGGGAATGTATATTACTGATTGGATAAGTGAGTGAGGGTTAAACTAAGGCTGCTCTGGAGCCTGAAACCATTGGCTTTGACCAAAATGGTAATATTTATTAGTCTTGATATACAAGAAAAAAGTACAAGTTTTTAAAATTTTATTTTTAATTGCTAGGGAATCCTCCATCTTTTACATTGTACTGTACATTGGATGGAAAAAATAATGAATAGAATAAATATGAAAGCTATGTATATGACACTACAAACATGTTTTTACAGGACGAGTTTGACTAACAACTACTTTCAGAGATTTTAGACCCCAAGAAAATGTCCTTCTCATGTTGTTGTTGGTTTTTTTTTTTTTTAAAGCTTGATATTTAATCCACTTCATTCAGCTTTCTTTCACTTTTTGTAGAGTTACAAATATATATTGGTGTTTTAAATTCTGTATTAAGCTTTCAAAAGTGCAAAATACCTTGGCAGATTGGTCTGAATCTGGAACCAGGTACTGTCTCTGAAGTTTGCACATTCTCCCCCTGGCCTAGAGGTATTATGTGACATGTAATCATATGTGTGTTAGTAGTTGGCTATAGTTAAGCATTTGCATTGAATAACAGGCCTGCTAGTATACAAAATCATGCAGTGGGATCAGTTTTAGCAGTAACCAAGATCCAAGGTCATGCTTTGCTTCACAGCATTAGCTTTATATTAGTCCTGGGCCCTGGTCAGATTTTTCGAGTTGCCTTGACCTAAAATTTAGGAACCCGTGGTCTAAGCTATTGTGTTAACAATGATAAAAAAAACAAATTTTATGATGGTTGCTTTTGATTTAAAACTCTTTCAGATGGTTAGAAGGATAAAATTATCGATTCTTCAGTTATTTTACAATGTGCCCACATTAAGTTTACAACATCCTTGACCTAGCATTTAAGAGAAAAACCTGTATGATGCTATTGTTCAGAACTCTGAAGTTAAATCTGTGGCAAACTGCAAACCATGAGTGTACAACTCAACTTAGTCCATGAATGAAACAAAATGGAAAGCATAAACTAACTCTATTTATTGCAAAATTTATCACACCAGACTGCAGACCTCTAAATATACTTGAAGGTACAGTGCTGGGAGACATCATTCAGCGAGTTCTGACAATACTTACACTTTACCTTCACATGGGACAATTGTGTCACGTGTCAAAGATTTATATGAAAGCCGCAAGTCCTTTTGGTCTGAGTAGTTCAGAAGTTATACAGCAGTCAAATTCACAGGGGGCTACCAGACATTACTGAACTACCTCGGTTAACCATATGACTAACTGAGATTAGTCAAGTGACATTTTGTGATTCATTGTGCATAAAAAATTAATTACGCTCAGACTGATTGGTCAGCAATCTAAAATGCCCAATTTTTCACTAAAAACACTTGATCAGTGACACTAAATTGGTCAATCACAAAAAACGATTTTTTTCAGCATCTGCTTTACTAAGCATTATGGAAATTTAGTGGTAATGCTCCTTTAAGTGAGGTATTATGGTAGTTGAGTTAGTACATGTATTATTTTGCTGCAAACCTCTTGTATAGAGAGAGTAGTAAGGCAGACTTTACCAGAGAGAGAGAGAGAAGATTGGAATATTAGCCTTTACATTTAAAAATTGGAGTAATGAAAAGAGAAAATGGAATCGGAGAAGTTGTTCTGTGCAATTAGATAAACGGCAAGAAAAGCTACCTTAATGAATTCAGACCATTTTTTTTTTTGTCCTTTAATTAAAACAAACACTGCTTGTCTCAGTTTGAATGATGAGTGAGCTTGTGTTAAGCACAGAAGCTCACATTTTCAACTAGAAATAGAGAAGATAAAGAAAAATTCAAAACTATTGCTTAGAAAACAATAGGTTTGTTAGCTTAACAGAAAAATTTGTCAGTTTTGCTTCTAAACTTGTTAAGCATGTTATCCTTGTATCTTCCTGATAAACATCTTACGAACACTTGATAAATTTGCAGCTTTTTTAATAGTTTGTAATTTGTTTATTATTTATTTGTGTTTGTCATGCAGTATAAGTTTTGGGAAGAAACAAGTAATGCATACTTAATTGGTAATCAATATTTATAATTACAACATAAAAATTGTACAAATATAAATTTTTAACAGCAAAAATTAAAATAATTACAACTTACAAAGGGCATGTGTATATATACATTAGTTAAATCAATTTGTGGGAATTATACATTTTTTGTTAGATAAATGGTGTAAAGTACTTTTTTTTTTAATTAAATTAAGCTTTGTTTCAGATAAGTACATTACAGAAGAAATTAAATAATATGACAGCTTGTAATTATAAGAGGCATTTTATTTTATTTTCTCTGCCTATTTTATTAGTTCATAAAGTATGCATTTTAGGGTCACTGTGCAATAAGCACACAGAATTTAATTTTGTTGTTAAAAAATGAACAGTTAACACCTATGGTCTAGAGTTTAATTATAAAATGTCACAGTCGATATTTTAATATTAAAATATATATATATTTTTTTAGTATAAAAAAATGCATTTGAATTACCAGTTTCACACAACGGTCACCTTTTATGCAGAGTAATAGTACATCGTATACATACAGTAGTCTGCAGAATTAATATTAGCTCTTTAGTATTACTGTAATTGCAAAGATAGAAAAAGCTACATTATTTCTATAAAAAAAGTATTTTGTTATACTGTATATTTTTATTGTTCTTGACAGTGGGGTTTAATTTTTAGCTGTACCTTCATTTGCAAGCCATGCAGCGCATATTAATCAATAAGTGCTTGTTTGCAAACTTCAGTATAATTAAAGGGTGCTGCTTTAATCACCAGGTAATTATTTTAGCATTACTTAGCAGCAGTTCTTAATGAATAGTATTCATATTTTATTAACTATTTATTGATGTTTTTTGTGAATTATTTTTAAATGTCCATTTTGCTTTATTACTTTTTATCAAGTATTTTTGATTTTTACTCATTTTGTTTTTACTTATTACAGACTGCCAGTGGTTTGCCGACTTTTAAAAATGGGGTTGTCATCTAGATCTATGTTATTGTTGACCATCCTACTGGTATCCTGTGCCAGAACTTTGGGTAGGATCCTCTACAAAGTTCCAGAAGAACAACCACCTAATACACTGATAGGGAGCCTTGCATCAGACCAAGGTCTTCCAGATTCTGGACACCTTTACAAGCTTGAAGTGGGTGCTCCCTACCTCCGAGTGGATGGGAAAACTGGAGACATTTTTACCACAGAAACGCCGATTGACCGGGAAACACTGAAGGAGTGTCAAAACATTTTCAAGGGAGATCCTTGCATTCTTGAGTTTGAGGTATCCATAACAGACCTTAACCTAAATCAGGGTCCACGACTGATTGAAGGCAAGATTGAAGTATTAGACATTAATGACAATACACCACAGTTTCCTTCCCCTATTTTAACTCTCTCCATTCCTGAGAATACACACTTAGGAGCCCTGTTTTCAATCTCTATGGCAACTGATAAGGATTCTGGGCGTAATGGTGTAGCCAACTATGAGCTGACCCCTGGTACCGAAGGACAGGGTCTCTTTGGACTACAAGTGGCAGAGGAACAAGAGGAGAAGCAACCACAGTTAATTGTAATGGGAAACCTGGATAGAGAGGTTAAGGATTCTTATGACCTGAACATCAAAGTGGAAGATGGTGGAAATCCCCCACGATACAGCAGTGCCCTCTTAAGGATCAGCATTCTTGATGCCAATGATAACACTCCGAAATTTGAAAAGTCTCAATATGAGGCTGAGTTGTCTGAAAATAGTGCTGTGGGACACTCTGTACTCCAGGTAAATTTTGCTGATCTAATTTAGGTCAACTTGCATGATTCTTCATTGAGTCGCCATCGTTTTATAAAATATTGGTGAACCTAAATGTAACTGTAAAGTAATCATATGATAATTTGTGTGCATTTCCAAGTCCATCAATATAAACTCAATCATAAGATGACTGCAAGTCTCTTGACTTGGTATTAGTACTGTCACTATTGATTATATTGATAATCAAGTAAAGAGTAGATTGGTTTGATGATTTTTGAGGTAGTCACATTTTTAAAAACTAGGCAGTAAAAGCTAATACAACAAATGTAGCATTGCCTTGTTGGCACTTAAGACTAATTTAAAAAGGCATATGGTTTTTCTTTTTTTTGTTATTTACATGCTGTTGGAGTTTCTCATTAAAACACCATATTTTTGGTTACCTGCAGCCTTCCTTTGTCTTCACAGCTTGCTGAAATGGCAGCTGCACAGCAGATTCTGACTGGGTGGGAAGGAGAGATGGAATTTTTGCTGGTTAATGGACAGGCTTTCACCCAATAAAAAAGGGAGAATTTTAGCTTTCAGATCAATGAAAATATACTTGTTTATGATATGTTGTGATGTGGGCCAGCTTTTCTTTTCATTGATTCAACTGTCTGCATTCACATCAAAGTGATGGTTGTCATTTTCAAACCAAATATCACAAATCCAACCTCCTTCTAATGGCTTTCGAAACAGCCCAAATAAATGCACAATGCAAATAAGGAGACTTCTCTGTAACCAGCAGTGTGAGGAGCCGATCAGCATATTTCCTTATGTTTGCGAAAAGACCTTTTAAATTTTACAGTGTTACTGGACCAGATTTAATGCTAGAAGTTGTGTAGTTTAAAGGTCATTCCACTTACAGACCCACCTCAAAGCACAATGATGGCAAAATAATTTTATGCTTGGCTTTTGCATGTAAGAACCTTTCAGCATACAAATCTGCAATTGGGCTCTGTTGGGAGTCCCAATAAAGGTGGATTTAGCAGTTAGCTGAGGTGAACTTGGTTTTCCGGATGCTGTTAGACTGTGCAGAAGATTTTAGTGTAGTAGGTTACAGAGTAGCAATTCAGAAGCCCAAGGGTTTAAGCAGGTCAGCAATTGTGGTGCTCCAACCTGTCCGGTGATTGAATTGACTCCTATGTTGTCTGGTGTTGTCCTGGTACCTAACAGCAGTCAGGGTACCTTAATCTAGCACATGGAGGAGTGCACAACCTCCAAGGTATGCCTCCCCAGACCATCACTGACCTACCGACAAATTGGTTATGCTGGATGATGTTGCAGGCTGCATAGCGTTCACTGCTGTGTCTCCAGACTATGTCATGTCTGTCACAAGTACTCAGTGTGTGCCTGCTTCATCTGTGAAGAGAATGGGGCACCAATGGCGGAGCCGGCAATTGTGTATTCTCTGGCAAATCCCAATTGAGCTGCACGGTGATTGGCTGAGAGCACAGGTCCCACTAGAGGACGGCAGTCCCTCATGCCATCTTCATGTAGTCTGTTTCTGACAGTTTGGTCAGAAACATGCACACCAGTAGCTAGCTGGAGGGCATTTCATAGGGCTGTGGTACTGATCCTCCTGTTCTTCCTATCGCAGAGGAGCAGATGCCTGACCTGCTTCTTCTACGGCCCTATCCAGCTTTCCTTGTGTAACTGCCTGTCTCCTGGTATCTCCTTCATGCTGTTGAGACTATTCTAGGAGACACAGCAAACATTTTTTTGTGATGGCATGCATTCATGTACCACCCTGGAGGAGCTGGACTACCTGTGCAACTAGAGTCCGCTGCAGGTACCGCCTCATGCTACTTCAGTAGTGACAAGAACACAAGCAAAATGCTCCCTAACTAGACCGATTTGATATCCCTGGAAGTTAATTGACTTGGTGTTAGAATGTAATGATTAAGTGTTCCCTTAATTTTTAAGTAAGTTAATTGAGCTTCTTTATTACTATAGTTGAGGATATTCTATGTAGAGCATGTTCATTTTAGATTTAACATTTATAAACACTTTGTCCTGGTGATCCTTGAGTTTGCTCATATCTTTTAAGGTTTCCGTACATTGGAGAAAGTCAAACAACTACAGTAAACTACTTTTTGATTAGAATTTACTAATTGGATAATTCAATATCAATTAATGTAACAGCCCCCTTTCTTTGAAAATATTAGATAGAGATAGATAGATACTTTATTAATCCCAAGGGGAAATTCACATACCCCAGCAGCAGCATACTGATAAAGAAAATATTAAATTAAAGAGTGATAACAATGCAGGTATACAGACAGACAATAACTTTGAATAATGTTAACTTTTACCCCCCTGGGTGGTATTGAAGAGTCGCATAGTGTGGGGGAGGAACGATCTCCTCAGTCTGTCAGTGGAGCAGGAAAGTGACAGCAGCCTGTCGCTGAAGCTGCTCCTCTGTCTAGAGATGATACTGTTTAATGGATGCAGTGGATTCTCCATGATTGACAGGAGCCTGCTCAGTTCCCGTCGCTCTGCCACGGATGTCAAACTGTCCAGCTCCGTGCCTACAATAGAGCCTGCCTTCCTCACCAGTTTGTCCAGGCATCAGGCGTCCCTCTTCTTTATGCTGCCTCCCCAGCACACCACCGCATAGAAGAGAGCGCTCGCCACAACCATCTGATAGAACATCTGCAGCATCTTATTACAGATGTTGAAAGACGCCAGCCTTCTAAGGAAGTATAGTCGGCTCTGTCCTCTCTTGCACAGAGCATCAGTATTGGCAGACCAGTCCAATTTATCATCCAGCTACACTCCTAGATATTTATAGGTCTGCACCCTCTGCACACAGTCACCTCTGATGATCACGGGGTCCATGAGGGGCCTGGTCCTCCTAAAATCCTCCACCAGCTCCTTGGTTTTGCTGGTGTTCAGTTGTAGGTGGTTTGAGTCGCACCATTTAACAAAGTCCTTGATTAGGTTCCTATACTCCTCCTTCTGCCCACTCCTGATGCAGCCTATGATAACAGTGTCGTCAGCGAACTTTTGCATGTGGCAGGACTCCGAGTTGTATTGGAAGTCCGATGTATATAGGCTGAACAGGACCGGAGAAAGTACAGTCCCTTGCGGTGCTCCTGTGTTGCTGACCACAATGTCAGACCTGCAGTTCCCGAGACGCACATACTGAGGTCTGTCTGTAAGACAGTCCACGATCCATGCCACCAGGTATGAATCTACTCCCATCCCTGTCAGCTTGTCCGTAAGGAGCAGAGGTTGGATGGTGTTGAAGGCGCTAGGAGAAGTCCAAAAGCATAATTCTTACAGCACCACTGCCTCTGTCCAAGTGGTAGAGGGATCGGTGTAGCATGTAGATGATGGCGTCCTCCGCTCTCACCTTCTCCTGGTATGCGAACTGCAGAGGGTCGAGGGAGTGACGGACCTGTGGCTTCAGGTGGTGAAGCAGCAGCCGCTCCGTGGTCTTCATCACATGTGACGTTAGAGTGACAGGCCGAAAGTCATTCAGCTCACTAGGACGTGATACCTTTGGGACTGGGGTGATGCAAGATGTTTTCCAAAGCCTCGGGATTCTCCCCTGTTCCAGGCTCAGGTTGAAGATGCGCTGTAGAGGACTCCCCAGCTCCAATGCACAGGCCTTCAGCAGTCGTGGCGATACTCCATCTGGACCCACTGCTTTGCTGGCACAAAGTCTCCTCAGCTCTATGCTTACCTGGGCTGCTGTAATTGTGGGTTGGGGTAAACTCTCTCCTATCCTAGTATCAGCAGAAGGATGGGTGGAGGGTGCAGTACTCCGAGGTGAGAGTGGGTTAGGGTGGTCAAACCTGTTAAAAAAAGTTGTTCATCTGGTTTGCTCTCTCCACATCTCTCTCGATGGTGGCACCCTGCTTCGAGCTGCAGCCAGTGATGATCTTCATCCCATCCCACACTTCCTTCATGCTGTTATTCTGCAACTTCTGCTCCAGCTTTCTTCTGTACTGCTCCTTCACCGCCCTGAGCTGGACTCGGAGTTCCTTCTGCACGCGCTTAAGCTCATGCTGATCACCACTTTTAAAAGCCCTTTTCTTCTGGTTCAAAAGTCCCTTGATGTCACTTGTAATCCATGGCTTGTTGTTAGCATAGCAGCATACTGTTCTTACTGGAACTACAATGTCCATACAGAAATTGATGTAGTCAGTAGTGCGCAGTCAACAACCTCCTCAATGTTCTCACTATGTGATCCCTGCAGGATATCCCAGTCCGTAGTTCCAAAGCAGTCTCTCAGAGCCTGCTCTGCCTCCGGGGACCACTTCCTGAATGAGCATGTGGTTGTAGGTAGCTCCCTCACTCTTGGTTTGTAGTGAGGCTGAAGCAGAACCAGGTTATGATCTGCTTTCCCAAGCGCAGGCAGCGGGGTGGCGCTGTATGTGTCTTTAACGTTTGTATACAGTAGATCAATAGTCCTATTTCCCCGGGTGTTACAATCCACATACTGGGAGAGGGCAGGTAATGTTTTATCCAGCATTACATGGTTGAAGTCTCCAGCGATTAGCACAAGTGCCTCAGAGTGCTGTGTTTGTAGTTTAGCAACTGCGGAATGGATGATGTCACCCGCTATCTCCACGTCCGCCCGAGAAGGGATGTAAACAATAAAAACAATGACGTGTCCATACTCTCTGGGCAAGTAATAGGGATGCAGACTTACGGCCAACAGTTCGATGTCCCTGCAGCAAGTGGAGATTTTAACGTTAACATGTCCAGAGTTGCACCATCTTTTATTGATAAAGAGTGCAAGTCCACCTCCTTTCTGCTTTCTGCAGGTATTTGCGTTTCTGTCCGCTCTAACTGTGCTAAACCTGGGTAGCTCCACGTTAGCATCTGGGATGTTAGTTGTTAGCCGCGTTTCACTAAAACACAACAAACTGCAGGGCAGCACGGTGGCACAGTGGTAGCACTGCTGCCTCGCAGTTAGGAGACCCGGGTTCACTTCCCGGGTCCTCCCTGCATGGAGTTTGCATGTTCTCCCCGTGTCTGCGTGAGTTTCCTCCGGGCGCTCCGGTTTCCTCCCACAGTCCAAAGACATGCAGGTTAGGTGGATTGGCAATTCTAAATTGGCCCTAGTGTGTGCTTGGTGTGTGGGTGTGTTTGTGTGTGTCCTGCGGTGGGTTGGCACCCTGCCCGGGATTGGTTCCTGCCTTGTGCCCTGTGTTGGCTGGGATTGGCTCCGGCGGACCCCCGTGACCCTGTGTTCGGATTCAGCGGGTTGGAAAATGGATGGATGGATAACAAACTGCATTCTCTGTAGGTCCTGACATTTTTCACCAGCGCAGCCAGTTCGTCGATTTTATTTAGTAGTGAGTTCACATTTCCCAGGATCACAGAAGGGGCTGAAGGCTTGTTGCGCCATTTTCTCGCTAAACTCTTGGCTTTTATCTTAGCACCGGCTCTGCTGCCACGATACTGTCTTCTTACTCGTCAGGTAAATCGGGAACTACACCGGCGCGGGCATTTGTTCTCAGTACTTGAAGTTGACTAGTTGAATAGACGAGTCTCGGCATGTAAAAATCCATGTCCAAGTAGTAAAAAGTTTCCAGGGAACAAGTCCACATAAAAGAAAGTGGTAGGAGTTAACAGTGAAATAGAGAAAAAAGGTAGAAAAGTAAAGTCATACACGGAGCTGCTGGAATAGTAATTGTAAATTACCTATCTATACTGTAAAGAAAAAAGTTTTCAAGAAGCCGTTAAGAACACTGGATGCAAAATACCGGTTGCCTTACCACAAATGCAGTACTAGGCCAGTAAACTTATAAAATACAGTAAATGCCGGCATGCACTACTGTATACAGAATAACAGTAACACACATGAAAAATCACCTTTATGCAGATGCAGAATTTGGAACCATTAAAAAAATGAATAAATCATTAAACAGTTGGACAGTAACAGATAGATTCATGCAAAACTGGCAAGGTGTTGGAACGTAATATATCCAATAAAGCTCATTAAGTAGAGGAGATACAAAGCAAAAATAGTTGCAAGGAACACTTGCTCTTTGAGGCACAGTTATTTGTGAAATTGTTCCATTTTTAAAAAAACAATCATGTTTTCTTCTCTAATGTTTTGTGCAATTGTGAGAAAATATACCAGGTTTTAGCATCTTTATGGAAAAATAAACAGTATATGAATGTCTATCTGAAGCTGATCTTCAATTGAGTTTTGAGAATATTTTGAGACCTATTGAATATCTAATTTTATGTCAGATTTAAGCACATCTCACTCACTCTTATTGTGATTATTAGTGATGAATGAACCCCACTGAGTTTGGTGAATCCACAGATCTGTTTAGGAAGTTTGCCAAACTTTGGGAAATGCATTGCAGGAAGGAGAAACTGAACTAGTGTTGTTTGGATTATAATAGTGTTATTTTTTTTATTTATTTTTTACACCAAATACATTGTACAAGTTTACGTTTTCCCTGATGGCTAGGGAAATGTGTGCCTCCATTACTTAATTCTATTAATAATTATCAATCAGAACAGTAAAATTTCTTGCAGAAATGTAGCATGAATTCAGTAAGGCTTGCCTCCTGTGGATTCAATAGCAGGTACTAACGGAAAGTACAGGTCCCCCTGGTCTGACCCTTTTGCTCATTCATTACTGCTGCTACCAATTAAAAGCAGCACTAAAGCATGTGGGTTCTTCACTCCTTCCTGTTTACATTAAGTGCACAGCACTCTGGGAAATATTATGGCTCAAGTATTACATACAGACCACAGAAGTCCATACAAAAACATGTTACCTTTAAGACATATAGAAGAATATATCAACACATTTCCAGTTTCCTTCTGCCTGTGGATTTTGTATTTAAATGTATTTGCTAGTTTTTTGGCAATTTTGGCCCACTCCCAGGATCAGCATTATATACATGGGGTGGAGGGGACTATCTCTTGCAGCAAAAGAATCATTTGATTGCGTTATTAAAACCACTGTGGTAGCAAATTTTTGGAACTGCTGTATTTTCACCTTTTTTTTCTTCCATTTTATTAAAAAAAAAAAACTATAGTGTTAATATTAAAATTATTTTTAAGGACCATTATAAAAGTGTGAAAATGTGCTTTAATTTTTTTAATGCCAAAGAATGGACTGTATTTTCTGTAATTTTTCTTTAAACAGTGAATGATGAGATACTTTATATTTTTTTCTTTTTTAACAAAAGGACTATCTTTGATTTAAAAACCTATTGACTGATTAAACTGCTGCTTGTGTTCTGTTATCACAGGTTGTATAAAGCTAGTCAAAGTGCAAAATGGGTGATCTATGCTTCGCTAATCCGGGCTTGCTTGCTGGTGGTGGTGGTGGAGTATGTATTAGAGGTGTTTGGTGTGTTTTCATTAACTTAAATAGCTTTTAGGTGTACCAGTTTAATTAGCACTACTTTGTAACTATAAATGAATACTTTTTCCAGTAATTTATAAAGTTAGGACAATTTGACCATTATAGTGTGCAGTGACATTGTTCAATATAAAAAGCATGATGGCTTGTAGTGTTCCACGTTGGTTTTTAAAACTATATAAAAAAGCAGTTTTTTAGGTATTTCTTCTGTAGATTTGCATAAGAATGTCTCAAAAAGCATAAGATAATAGGAACAGTAGTTTGTTGCCAGGTTACTGTTTAATTTAGTGTGAGTTACTATACTGCTGAGTAACAAATCGAAATATTATTTCCACGATTCACCAAACTGAAAATATTTCATCCTTGGCATGTAGTTTTTTTTTTTTTTTTTTTCTTTGTTTAAACTTTCCTATATACTTTCTGTGGAGAGTATACAGTATGTGCTATTATATAGCAGAGCATGGACTGGCATTTGGATATTTTGTAACTTTGACTGTGTCATTCACAGAGATGCCAGACAGTTCCTCTTACCTGTGATTTTATTCCCCTAAATGGGTGTTTGTTATCTGAACATTTCCCATGTCTGTAATGATTAATGTCTCTTTAACTGTGTAAAAATAACAAGTTAAAGCAATCCTGTTTGAACTAAAATGCAAGTAAACAGCATTTTAATACCTCTCCAGTTTTAACACCAATATACATGTGGCATTTATTTCACCTTCTACATCCTGACCAAGCTGTTTTAGAAGCCAAACAAGATTTTAAAAAGTGTCTGTCCCCTTATCATTAATGTTGTCCTCTGTATTTGCAGATGGTGTTTATTTCATAAATTAGACCTACCACTAACAAGAATTTGACCATATGGGCTTTGGTTCAAGATTCATTCACAAGCTGAGTTCTCATCATCTTGACCAAAGCAAACAAAGTCACAGCTAATCCCACTGCCATTTGGGCTAAAACTTTTTTTTTTTTTTTGCACTTACTAATGCTTGCTTTTAATTTTTGACCTTTTAATTATGTATTTATTGAAAAAAGGTGAAGTCTCCATATTAAGAAAGAACTAGCAGCAGTAGGTAAAGTCCATAGCTGAGCGACAAGTCTGATTCCGTGACTGAGAGGTATGAGCTATGAGGAAAGATTGATGGAGTTGATCTTTTTACAGTTTAAACAGAGATTATGAGGTGACAAAACTGAAGTGTTTAAAATTGAGAAGGGAATTAGTAAAGTGGATTCCAGCTGTTACTTTAAATTCTTTAAAAAGAAAATAGGAAGAGGAATGGAAACCTGTTATGTTTTTCTTCACACAAAGAACCACAGACACGTGAAATAAATCACCCAAGTAGTGTGGTAGAGTGTAGGACATTAGGTACCTTCAATTCTAAACTCAATATTATCTTTGAAAATCTAGGTTTAATATGATTGGTGAGTTTGTTGGACTGAATGGCCTGTTCTCATCAAAACTGTTCTAATGTACTAATGAGCATTGTCTTTGATCATGAGATTCCATTATGCTGAAAATAGCTTATGACAGGGCTACTCAAATATAAATTTGAAAGGTCCACTTACTAAATTTCCATTCAGTCTGAGGTCCGGAAAAGTGATGGTCAAATTCCAAATAGAGAACTCCAAAAAAAAGGCAATCCCCAAACTTTAGAACTATACACAAAAAAAATGACATGGTAGGCCTTTTAGTGTGAAAGGTGACACCTTCTTTGTGCCGCCAGTTGTTTGAACTTGGGCATAAAAGGTGTGAGGGCAAGGCGGAGGCACTGATGTAAATGTTCATTGGTGAGGGTGTTGCGGTATGTGTTTTTCACCATGTTCATAGTGGAAAAGGCAGATTCACAGCAGTACGTTGAAGGAAACATTGTAAGAATTTGAAGGGCCATCTTCTGCAGGAGAGGAACACCTGCCGCAGTAACCATCTTTGTCCAGAAGGTGACAAGGTCACAGTGAGATTCCTGCAGTGCTAGGTTTTCTTGTAGCTCAATTAACTCTGTTTGCAGAGAAGCAGCACTGGCCCATTGGAAGACTTTTGTGGCTTCATTTGAGAATTCTGCAATATTTTTGACAAGAAATGGATTTTCGATGCACAGCAAGACTTGTTTTCCCAAAGGGAAATCTTCAAAGCGAGTTTGGAAATTTTTAATCAGCTTGTCCAGGAATTCAGCATAATTGTGATGGTGATGTTTTCCTGCAGTCTGATCCAAAAGTCTTGGGAAGTGAAGCAGGTCACATTTGAACACCTCCAGCTTCCTCTGGAAAGCACGGACAGCTAACATGAGGTCACACACTGTGCTGTTTTTTGCCTTGGAGCTTCATATTAAGGTCATTAAGATGGGAAGTAATGTCCGTTAGAAAAGAAACAATTTCCATTTTCTCGTCATTCTTCATGAAATCCACAAACGGTTTGGCTTTTGCACTCTTCTGATCCAACAGAAATGTCTCCAGCTCTTTCCGCAGTGCCCAAAAACGCTCCAGTACCTTGCTTTTACTAAGCCACCGGACATTGTTGTGAAGGAGCAAATCATCAAATGTTGCATTCACCTCTATTAGAAATGAGCGCAATAAACGATGTTGCAAAGCAGAGGATGCTCTCAGATAATTGACCAGTTTCATGACTGTTGTCATGACTTCTGAGTACCTTTCTCCAAGGCTGGCACACAAAACCATCTGGTGAATTATGCAGTGGTATGCCATGAGGTCAGGGTGGTGAGTTCTCAAGCGTGACACTAATCCCCTCTCTTTCCCAATCATACATGGTGCGCCATCAGTAGCAATGGAAACAACATGCTTCAGGTCTATCGCTCTGTCTCTAAGCATCTGTGTCACTGCTTCATAGATATCATCCCCCCTTGTGTGTCCATGGAGGTTTGTGAGACCCAAAACATCTTCATGAAATTCTCCCTTTTCTTCATCAAAAAATCTGACAAAGACCATGAGTTGATTCATCCACAGCCAATGAAATGAATTTGGCTTTTTTTATAGAAGAACTAAGTTGTTCAAGCAAATCATCAGCGAGTATTTCAGCTCGTCTTGCAGCAGTGGAATCAGAACAGGGTATTTGGTTTATTTTCTGGATTATTTCATCCTTTTGAGTCCCTTCAAACAGAGCAGTCACCACTTCACTCATACACTCTTTGACTACTTCAGCATCAGAGAAGGGTTTCTTGTTTTTTCCCAGGACCCATGCTACTCTAAGTGAGGCTTCTGTTGCCCGCTCCTGTTGTGTGGCTGATCTAACTATTACACTGCTTGTAGCTTCATATGATGATTTCAGCTGGTTTATTTTTATGGTCCTTACCTCTGGGTTCTGAGGGTAATTTTGTTCGAAATGTGCATGCTTGGTTTCATAATGGCGTTTCACATTACCACTTTTGATTATTGCTACCGTCTCGTTGCAGATTAAACACATTGGTTTTCTGCTTCCCACGGGGAGCACGAACGCATATTTTTCTGTCCACTCACTCTTAAATTCGCGGTTTTCAAAATCAACTTTTCTTTTCTTATCAATGTACTGTCTTGAGCCAGCCATCTTCACTTTCAGTCAGCAAAAAAAAAAATCAGTTATCTAAATTGGCACTGCCTGCGAGTGATGAGACTGCCTGTTCACCGGCCTGACCCAGAGCACGTGACCGGTACATAAATCTGGCTGCCGTGAATGAGCGAGCGAGTATTGGGGGGGGGGGGGCGGGGAGTAGTGGGAACGATACTGTTACAACTGCTGTGATTGGACATAGATGAAGCAACCAAACGGAGTAGAAACCTCAAAGATATATCGCGTGGAATCACAATTGCGCACTTCATTGAGAACTCATTTGGATTATGATTACATTTGCATGTTTGTTTTGGCGTCGGTCCAGATTTAACCGTATTTGGGTCCGGATGCGGACCGGAGTCCGCCTATTGAGTACCCCGGGCTTATGACATAAAATGTATGGAGGAAAAAAAACATTCTAGAATAAAGCACATAATTGTGTAATTGAAATCTCAAAGGCAACTGAGACCAGTTTAATAGGGTGGAGGTTGGGTTTTTCAAGTCATTTATGTCCTTTAGTAAACCGTCTTGTTAGATTGCTCAGATATCTTTCATTTCCTAAGTTTTTTCTCTTTTTTATTAGGCTCTGTGAAGACTTAGATATGAATAGATTTTTTTCCTGTAAAGATTATAGCAAAGACTATCATGAGTATCTTACTTTTGTTTTGTTTTTTTCTTCTAAATTGAACTCTTGCAGGAGTATTTTTAATGAAAATTTTAGATCATAAAATTGAAGATGTAATTTATATTTTTTCTGTGCTTAAGGTAAACACAAGTAAATATGAATATAAAGTTCATGTTTGCCTTTATATGAAATATAACAACATATTCCTTTTTGTCTTTATAGGTGAGAGCTAATGATTCTGATATGGGTCCCAATAGTGAGATTGAATATACATTTCATCAGCCCTCAGATGTTGTTCAGCGATTACTGAGACTTGATCATTCCACTGGTGTGATCTCCGTGAAAGGACTAGTTGATCGGGAAGAAATCACTCTTCTTCGATTTTATGTCACTGCAAGAGATAAAGGTCCTACACCACGAAGTTCCAAAGTTTTAGTAACAATCACTGTTAAGGACTATAATGATAATGCACCCACTATTGAGATACGTGGAATTGGTCTGGTAACTCATCAAGGAGGCATTGCAAACATTTCTGAAGACACGCCTATTGGTACACCAGTAGCTTTGGTTCAGGTTTCGGATCGCGATGAAGGAGAAAATGCGGTAGTCACTTGTGTAGTGGCTGGAGATGTACCTTTCCAGTTAAAACCTGCCAGTGAATCCCCAAATGACAAGAAAAAGAAGTATTTTCTACAGACAACAACACCACTTGATTATGAAATGGTCAAAGACTACCGAATAGAAATAGTTGCTGTAGATTCGGGAAACCCTGCTCTGTCCAGCACTAACTCTTTAAAAGTCCAAGTTGTAGATGTTAATGACAATGCTCCAGTTTTTTCTCCTAATCTTTTTGAAGTTGACTTTCATGAAAACAACCAACCCGGAGACAGAGTTTTAGATGTAGTAGCTACTGACGCAGATAGTGGGACAAATGCTGAACTAGTGTATTCAGTCATCTTGGATCCTACAACTAAAGGTCTTTTTGATATCAACCAAAACACTGGAGAAGTTCGAGTAAGAAGTGAGTTAGACAGAGAACATCGAGAGCGATATGAATTTCTTGTCGCAGCTGCTGACAAAGGGTCTCCTAGCCTAAGAGGCACTGCTACTGTTGTGGTGAAAGTTTTGGACCGCAATGACAATGATCCAAAGTTTATGCTCAGTGGTTACAGCTTCTCTGTTTTGGAAAACATGCCTTCTTTAAGCCCGGTTGGCATGGTAACTGTTATAGATGCAGACAAGGGAGAAAATGCACGAGTGAAGCTTTCAGTGGAACCAGATAATGGCAAGTTTGTTATCCAAAATGGAACAGGCACAATCCTTTCTAGTATTTCCTTTGACCGTGAAAAAGAGAGCACATATACTTTTCGACTCAAAGCAGTTGATGGAGGTGATCCTCCAAGGTCATCATATGTTGGAGTTACTATAAATGTTCTGGATGAAAATGACAATGCTCCATATATTACACATCCTTCAAACTCCTCCTACACACTTCTTAAACCTGTCTCTAGCCCAGACACCCGTGTGGAAAAAGTGGAGGCTGAAGACCTAGACACTGGTCTCAATAAAGAGCTATTTTATAGTATTACAGGTGGAAATCCACATGAACTTTTTCGTATCTCTTCATCTGATGGGGAGATCACTTTAGCTAAAGAAATTCTCCGGAAACACATTGGACTCCATCGACTGGTGGTAAAAGTTAGTGACAAAGGAAAACCACCAAGACATGCTACAGCTTTGGTTCACATATATATTAATGAAACCCTTAATAATATCACCCAGGTAGAAGCTCTTGTGGGACATAGTTTATATACTCCATTAGACACAGACATTGCTGGGGATCCTGATTATATTCGTTCCACCCAGAGGAGCAACATTCTTTATGGGAGCCTTGCAGGTATTGCTGGAGTAATTGTTGTTATTGTGGTTGTGATGGTCATCCGTTATTACCTGCTGAAGGAAGCAAAGAGTGGTTACCAGGCAGGGAAGAAAGAAACAAAAGACTTGTATGCTCCAAAGCAAGGACCTAAAAGTAACAAAGGTAAAAAGGGTAAAAAAGGGAAAGCTCCTAAACCAGCAAAATCCTTAGAGGAAGATGAAGAAGCTAGTCTTCAGAAAAGCTTGAAGTTTAACCTCATTAATGACACAGTTAATGACAGCCCCAGAATTCACTTACCTTTGAACTATCAACCTGGCAGTCCTGATTTGGGTCGACATTATCGCTCTAATTCTCCCTTGCCCTCTATACAACTTCAACCCCAGTCTCCATCTGCCTCTAAGAAGCACCAGGTTGTGCAAGACCTCCCAGCAGCCAACACATTTGTTGGGACAGGTGATAACAACTCAACAGGGTCTGACCAATATTCGGATTACAGCTACAAGGCTAATCCACCAAAATACAGCAACAAACAGGTAGGAGATCTCTTCCTAAACACAGCAGGGTTGGACAGAAACATTGCGTGGACTGATGAGGTGTGGTAGAGATGGACGTTTTAGTTCCGGAAGGCTTTGTTTTTATTTTGTACTTGAGACTTCCATTATTCCCATCCCTCCCTACCCTTTATAGTCGTGAAGAAAAAAAAAAGATTATTATTAGCAATTATTTTTGATTGACCAAAGATGCCTGTTTATCCTTTCTCTGTAATACTTTTTCTAAAGTGATCCACCCCCCTCCTTCCCCCCCCAACACCCACATCCCCAACTGGTGATTATATACCATATTTATGTGTATTTTACAAACCAAATAAGTAGCTTATTTCTATTCAGTATTGGAAGTATGCTCTTCATTGAAAAGAAGTGGATAATTCTTTCTTGTTTTTCTTTTGAGAAATAATTGTTAACCTGGCGTTCACAATAAGGAAGGCGGAATGGAAAGTGATGTAGAGGTGTTATAAGTTTATATTTAATGTGAGCACGTTTTCTGATTGGTTGGTTTGATTTTGAGGACTAGTATAATACTTGCAGCATTTTCCTGGCTATTTGTTGTTCTTGAATTAAAAATGTGAATAGTTTTTGTTTCACTGGTTAAAAAGAAAAAATATGCAACTTTCTCAGGTAGAAGTTTAGAAGATATGGCACACAATAACGAGCACTAACATATAATGAGAATTACACTGTAATATTCCCAAATCCTTTCCTTTGAAAATTTACCATTTCATTAACTGCTTTCATTTAAATCCCCCCTAAACATTTAATGATCATAACGTTAAATGTATGGAGTGAGTAAATAATTTCAAACTCTTTCAGTCTTGGTGTTTTATCTCAGGTGCCTTTTCTTATCTAAGTGTATGGAAATTTTATATTAAAATTGCCAACTTGTGATTTTATTTATAATATTAAAAATTCTCTCGGGGCATTATGTTTGAGTATTTTTTTTTTTTTGTTTTTTTCTTTTTTTTTTTGCTTTTCTGTGAATTATTTTGCTATTACTGTAATTGTTTAATAAAACATATCACCTTTATTTTTATGAAGTCATTTGTGATTGCTTAGAATTCAGTGCCTTATTTAACAGTAACCTAAGCATGCTGAAAGGGATTTTCCAAAAAAAATTTTACTGTGAGTTGCAATATAACTTGAGCCCAAAAAATGAACATCATTAGAATTGAAAGGTATAAACCATACTTAAATTGTGTGTTAAAGGAATATTTATATTGCGTAAATAAATGATATTTTATCACTTATGTAAATATTCTACCTATTATACTTTGCTTTTTCTTTCATTTTTTTTTACATTTTGAAGTGAGAATTTTGAAAACAGTTATGTCAGAGTACTTCTTAAAGATTTTGCTTTCTGCCTTTTGAGTCTGCTTGCAATTTCTGCCTATTCAAAGATGCCAAGACAGATGAATATCTGTACTGTGTTTGTTGAAGACGTGTTAATTGCTTTGAGAATTAAACTAAGATAACATCCTGTATTTTATTTCATCATTTATTTTGTTTATTTTTATTTATTTATTTTTTAAATTGTGAGTTGGGTTAATTTTTTTTTTTTTTTTGCCCATTTAATGTCGTAAGAAAATATTGTAACTTGTAAATTGTATACTTTTTTTTTTAACAAAGTTTATTTCAATAAAATATTTTTACATTTTGAATTTTATTGTTGTTAATGTCAGACATTCTGAACAATCTAGAAAAAATAGATAATATAGTGCTGTCTGCCTCTTATATGTACGCATCAGTGTGTTACAGGACAGTAAAATAATCAAATGAATAATCTGTTTTATCCTTGTCAGGTTTTTTCCCCATCAAAACCATTTTGTTTTGGTTTTCCCATCAGAACATGGCTTTATATGGTTTTATTCTATTGGCTCTTCTCAAACACTTCACGTTCATTGTTATAATATATGAAGTAATTTAATTAATTTCCAAAAAGTTTTTAAAATGTTGGGCATTATTTTGTTTTGACTCCATCTTAACTATAAATAAGACAACATAGTTAACAATCTGCTACCTTTTAATAAAGGGTTATGTATATTTTATTACAGCGCTACAACATAAGCAATATTGAATGAAGTTTTCTGCACATTTTGCCTTTGGATTTGACAGACTACTTTGATATAAGCTTTTTAAAACTTTATTCAGTGTGCTTGCTACCTTACTTTTTTCCCTACATTTGTTCCCTCCATGTTCATTAAATAATTGGTTACCAGAATGTAATATTTAATTAGGGATCATTTAAAAAATATTTCTAATACATGTCAACAAAGCTGATTGATTCAAGTATACATTATCAAGTTGTAAAATTAATATAATTTGTTTATATGTTTGCAACTTATGTTATTTATTTTTTCTTCTCTTCACATGCTGATATATTCACTAGGCCATCATGATCCTGCATTGGATTAAGCAATTTTGAGAATGCTATGTGTAGAAGGGGGGGACCCAGAAATCCATCTGTCTACAGCCTGGTTAATCAATCCATTGGGTGGAATTGTTCTTGTTTGATTGAGTGCATATTTCTGACATTTTTCTATAATCGTGAGTGTCTTAGGTGATGCTTTTTTCAGCTTAGGAAAAAAAAATTTAGGTCATATCGATCATTAACACAACCATAACCATGTTTTTCGACACTGTTAGACTTTTTAATTTACAATTTGCTAAGGCGTCTGTGGGGAAAGCATCTGGAAAAAATGTCTGGAGCAGTGGTGGACACAAAGCTTCATTTTGCATAATGACAGCACACCTACACACATGGCGATCTTCGTTCAAAGAGTTTTTGAACAAAACCAATATGGTTGTTGCTTTGCACCCTCCAAATGTTCCAGATATCCCTTTCTGTGATTTCTTTTTGTTCCCAAAATCTGAATTGGAAATGAACAGAAGGCAATTTTCTACAGTGGAAAAAAATCATGGGAGGCTCTAGACACAGTAACAAAAGATGAGCACAGGAAATGTTTGCAGGAATGGGGAAAACACTTGGACAACTGACAGTCTCAAAGAGTATTTTGACAGTGACTAAAACGGAATTGCTGTAAGTTGTATAATAAGGTCTCTTTTTAACAATTCCAGAAATTTTTGGGTCCCCTCCTCATATTTATCATGTACCATGAAATTTAATGCATGACATTTATGGCATTAAAGAGATTTTCTTCAATAATTCAGTTGCTTTAAATGACTTTTTATGCAGTCAAAATTTAAAACTTATAGACTTCAATTTTTTTTTGCCTAAATTTGAACAGTTAAGCAATAAATCAATTCACCTGTAGGTCCCTGGATTTTGTTATATCGTATGGTCAGTTTGTTTTACTTAAGATATTATAAGTTAAAGGAAAGAAGTAGAAACCCACCACCTTGTCCTGCAATAGGGGACAGTTTTAGCACTAACACCCTTAGTTCATAAATTAAAGGTTCTTAGTTCAAAATTAACAAATAAGAGAAAAAGGAGCATCTGCCAGAAATGGACATCCTCATAATTTAATAAAGGCATAAAGTCGAATCAGAGCTTCTTGGTAGTTTCAGTTTGGCTACTGTGAAAATTTTGCACTCACTTTAAAAGCTGAACGCTTCAGCTTTGGGTTGACACCCGAATTCACAAAAGCATTTTTTTTCTCTGACCAAACTTCTAATTGCTCTTGCCAAATTTTGTGAATTTCTGAGTTGTGATCTTTCTGCTGTTGGTGTTGGCTTTAAAATTTTGAACTTTAAAAGCTTAAAACCAAGTGGTTCAAATTCACCCTCAATCTTATCAGCTCTTCGAATTAACGAGTGTGAGTTGCCCACAAAATTTTATTAGAATCACCCTATTAATTCTCGAGTTAAAACATCCACAATGTTTTTACCACAGACCCAAGGACGCACATCTTGCCAAAAATGCTCAAATTATGTTTTTTGGATTTCAAAATTTTTTTTTTCTTTTTTCAATCTGAACTTGATTTTTGCAAGAAAAGAGTACTTCCATCATATGTGAAATATGGACATAGTGTAAAAAATGCTTTGACATATGTAAGAATAAGTCCTGTAAAAGGAAAGTCTGAAGTTTGCAGATGATTAATTCTTAAATGTTTTTGTAATGTGGGAAAAGGTTTTATGGTTCAAAGAGACAAGAGTAGAGCTTTTTGACCAAAGTTCAAAGATAGGTGTGGTGAAACGTCATATAACCCTAAACTACAACTATATGTGGTTGTGGCCACCGAGTACTTCACCTCATTTGTCTCTCTCTGAGATTAACCCTAGCACAAGTGAGTCCAACTCAAATTTGAGGGCCAAAAATAATTTATGCACCCTGTGCAGGCCAGAATATGTTAACAATAAGCTGCTGCCATATTTTCTTCACAATCAAGACATACATATGCATCTCTGTTCATCATAATTGTATATTCTGCATTACATTTCTCTTGAAACTGTCCCTGACTCTTTATCAGCTTTTTGGACATTGCTTTGGGTTAAGAATGCCTACCTGTAGCCATGGGACCAAATCAGCATTAAGTGAAAAAATTGCATCTGCGCATAACCTAGAGTGACTGCAACACTCAGGACACCTACTGGAATTTGTAGCTAAAACAAAATGTCTGTTTGCACCCGCATTACCAAGCGTTACAATCAGATGGCACTTGAGCACATTGAAATAGGTTCAGTATTAATGTTCTGGTGATGGGTCACACAGACCACCATTCAGAATTTGTCAGAAACTGATTGTAACCACATTTAACTCGAGGTGAAATGCAAATGCAGATATTTCTGTGAAGATAGCAGAACAGGCAACAAAATCGTGTAGGGCATGTGTCAGCAATTGAAAGGTGGCCAGTCCTGACACTTGTGCAGCTTTACAAAATGAGCAGAGAGGTAATAGTGGATGTGTGTGAAGTTGACCTCCAATCTCCTTAACGAGACTTTCACATCTTTGGCATCCTAAATCATGCTAAAACACTGACATTCTCTGTGCAGTGTGGTATGTCATCTTCTTTTCACTTCTTTTTGGGTCATTAGGAACAGACATTTTTCATTTTAAATATGGATTTGTAGCACACTGCATGGCAGCTACTCAGATAAAAGTGAGTGGACACTGGAGACCCATTTTAATGCCAGGCGGAAATGTTGTCTTTGTCGTCTTCTTTCGGTTGCTCCCATTAGGAGTCGCCACAGTGGATCATCTTTTTCCATATCTTCTGTCCTTTGCATCTTGCTCTGTTACACCCAACACCTGCATGTCTTCTCTCACCAATCAGGCTAAACTCTATACAGGTACAATCTCTGTATGTAATAAACATTACAGGGTGTCTGATAGTCATTGTGGGACATATAAAACGTGTTAAGGCCCACGGGGCTTTGAGTTTCAAACCTCTGGTCTAACAAATCATTTTCACTTTTCAAAGTTGTCTCGTGCAGCTGTCGTTACCCATTCTTTGTTCTGTAGACAAATAGACAGCAATCATGAAAAAAGTCATGCATTGTTTTTTACAAAATAGGATGAAGAATGTCGTAGATAAATATGAAATACTAATGGAGTTTCAATTATTTCAGTCATGGACTCCAGAAGGATTTCTGCAGGACTCCATGTTACAGAAGACTGTGCCAGCAGCTATGTTCATTAACACTATGAAGATGATTAAAAATATTCAGAGTTAATTTTAAATTGCTACGAGTCACTCAGAACTACCTCTTCATGTTCTGGACTCGAACAAACATCCACTGACAAGAAACAGTAAAAGTAGCTAATTACTTTTACTCACTCCAAAAAATCATCCTCACTCGTTCTCTTTCTGTCACATTCTCGACAAGAGCGACTTGGCATAAGTTTTAAAACTGTTAAACTGTTGCACTTCATCATAGTTTCGCTCTATTAAATCAATTTACTTTGCTCCATATATTTTTATAGTGTGTGCACATGATACTCCACATAAGCGCATAATAATGCTGAATGTTGATTGGCATTGTAAACTTTCAAAGAAGCAAGAAGTCTTGGCTTGGCTTTTTCAAAAATGTAAGGCTGTGCTTTAAAAAATACAATTAGAGTTATTGACTTATGTACAAAGTACTGTAAAACTCTTATTTACAGTGTTTCACCAATATCCACACATCTGCCATTTTCTGGTGATGTGAATCTAGCTATATAAGCTACGTCAAATATAACAGTACAGAATGTAATAGTTGAAAAGTAGTCCCCACCTCAACGTGCTTGTTTTGTGGTCTCGATTTTAGTTGTTTAAAACCATATATCAAGTCACCGGGAATGACATTACAATATTTCTCACTACAAGTAATTATCACACAGCCTGCAACAAGTGAACAAAGCAAGCCACGGAGGAACAGTACATGCTGGAAGGTGGTGAGCTCACTGACACAGAAGACCATCAAAGGAGGATAAGCAAAGTGAATAGTTTTTTTTTTTTTGTATGTTTGTACCATGTCACCAAAAGGACCATAGCAGAACTTGACTGTACATGAGATGCCATTAAAGAAAAAAAATTATATAGTTGACTGTGTGTGATTCAGTGCGTGTGCTGGCATTGCATGTTAAAAAAAAATCATACATGGTTTAAATGTGCAGCTTCTCATAGCACTGGCACACGTTTTGATTCATGTACAGTTTCAGTGGTTTAACAACAGATTAATACTCTAAAAATCTCATAACATACTGACAGTTTGGCCACTGTATCAGGCACTTGGCACACTTTAGTGCAGAGCATGGATGAACATAACCGTTGAGGAAACAGAAGTGGATGGATAAACGGAGTTAAGTATGCAGCCTGAAATGATAGCTATTGGTGATGAACCAGTGGAAAAAAATGTCAAAAGCCACTGAAAGAGTAAGAAGAGTACCAAGAATTTACTATAAAATGTGTTCCTTCCATTTTCCTTTTGTTGTCACTAACGCCTTGAAGGTGTGGAAGTAAAGTTTTCTTAAATGCTTTTCTGCTTCAAATTGGACATATTTGGTAAGTTTTAAGGCTTCAGTTTTCACTTTAAACTAGTGCCCCTTAGTCACCATAGTAAACGTCAGGAATAGGCGGGATACATTTATATATAAAAAAAGCATAACTTTAGAACACAATTTCCTTAATTAAGGAATTACCTTCATTATGAAGCAATAACTTTCAATTGGAAAGTATAAAACTTCAACTTTTACTTTAGTTGAATTTTCTCTTAACATCTATTAGATTTTCTGAAACATCTGAATCAACTTTTATAGAATTTAGTGAAGCCTGTTTACAGGATATATGTAAATGATACAACTGAGATGAGGTACTGAAGAAGAGTGGGAACATGGTGCACGTTTTGAACTAATTAAGCAATTGGATACTGCTACTAATTAGAGAGAGAGAGGTTATAAAAATGTACACATGTTACACAGGGGCCAATGCAAAAATGTTAGAAAGCAACCCATTATTTTTAAATAAAAAAAAAATTCTGAATTAACATAAGCAGCCCTAATTTGGGGCATTCATAAGAAATGTAATGATTTACTTCATTAGGCAGAAGTACACAGTAAACAAGAATAGTTGTCATATATTTGAAATATTAAAATGCATGCTTAAAATCATTAAAGTCTAAATCAGGGGTCACCAACTCCTGTCCGGGAGGGCACCAGTGGCTGCAGGTTTTCATTCAAACCCTTTTCTTAATTAGTGCACTATTTTTGCTGCTAATTAACTTCTTTTGAATTTATTTAAATTGACTTGTTTTATAAGATTTGTTCCACTGAATTTCTTCATCGTTCCTCTGAATCGCTTCATTTCTTTCCTTAAACAGCACTCAAACAGAAATGAAATGTGAGGTGAGTGAGTCGACAGAAGACCAGCTAAGTCAGGGTCTCAAACTCCAACCAATTTCACTCCAACCAGTGCTGAATCAGGCGCTGAGTCTTGACGTTAATTAAACCCGTTCTTTAATTTCATGGCTTGTTGCTGCTGTCATTGTGCAATAGCATACATTTCTGAAATTGTTGATTTTTCTCTTTTTTAAGAGCTCTGGTAAAATGTTTTGGGGACCTGAGCAGATCAACATTCCTGATTCCTTCACCTTTCTTTATTTTCAGATATTGTATGATGGACACAGTTTGCTGGTCATGTTTTGGTTCATTTTCTATATCATTATTGTTTGGTTGCTAATTAAGGAAAAAGAAATAATTAAGGGGTCTGAATCTTTAAGAGCAAGTCAAATTAGGGTTAATTCTAAAGAAGTTAATTAGCAGCAAAAACTGGTCACTAATTAAGAAAAGGGTTAGAATGAAAACCTGCAGCTACTGGAGCCCTCCAGGACTGGAGTTGGGGACCTCTGGTCTAAATATTCTCAATTGTAACAGAAATTGTACACCCTCTGATAAAGGTCCTTAAGGGGCTAGATCCCTAATGATGGGTCAAAATAACACTTTCATAATCACTGACCTTGAAATAGTCGAAAATGATAACCCACATGCGTATGTTTGATATTTGTCATTATTAACCTTCTGGAAGTAGACCTTAGAGGGCTATCACCACTGGGAAAGAACTTGTGATCAGCAATTTCAAAAAAGCATAAAATGACACTTCACATGCATATTTTATCAATCCACGTTTTTTCAAAGTTTTGTGAAAATGAGTAAATTTGTCCTTTTGTGTCCCATTAGGGGGCTGGTCCTTTAGGTCAGTTGATGCAGCAAACACAGCTTCAAGTCCTTTTGATTATTTTTGCTGAAGACACATACTGATTTACTCATTATTGTAAAGGTGTAATTTTTTGCACAAAATATGATCCAACAATGTCTAAAAATTAGGGATTTTTTGACTCTAGCAGAACCCCAAAAAGCTTGATGTCTTGCATAGCTAGATATCAAAATGAGTCGAACAGTGTATCATATGTTGGGGTGTTCTTATACCAATGAATCAGGAGGCACCGTACAAGGAAAATAATTCTTAAGAACACAATGTTATAATATTAATAAAAGCTGCAATTATAGTCTTGAAAAGCTTTCCCTTGAGAACTGATACCAGGAACAGGCATGTTAAATATTTTTCCCCCTTATTTTATATATATTGTAGATCTCATTTTCTTTCTTTTTTTCCATTATACAAACAGTCATTCCTGGTCTGTCATTTACCTTCTACTGATCGATTTTAAAGTTAGCCTCTGACATCAAAGCAGAGACTGCACAAAGGAGCACTTTTTGATATTCTCATATAATGGTCTAAGAAACCTTAGATAATTAAATGGTAGCCAATTTGTCTTCAAACTTCTGAGGATTTTGCATGTGTTTTTTTTTTTTTATTAAATGTCAAAGTGAGTTCTATTTCTTGCTTTCTAGTTGGAGATTTCATGTGTCTTTCATGTAGTTCTTACTTTAAGATGCCACAGGTTAACTTTAATCTTGAAGGTAAATGCTGGTCCAAGAATGAGAGTTTTTTTTTTTTGATGTTTCAAACCCACTACTGTATTTGTGGATGTTATTCAAACTATGACCAACCTTTGCTGACCACAGTGACATTGAGCCAAGAGTGAACAGGAATGGCTACTACCGTATATATAGCAATCACATAAATGAGAAGTCCATCTTGCTTTTTTAGTCTTTTCACTCTTAAAATATTATGGCTCTCAAAATGGATCAAGCAGAGCTTTTCAACATCATTAATGTTTCTCCCTTCATTAATTTTCACTTACTCTATAAATGCCGACCACTATAAAAATATAAGTAGTAGCACTTTCAGTTATGATGCTGGTATTTGCAATGGCTGCATAGAGATGGTCAGATGAATACTTTTTCTTTTGAAAATACTGTCTTTCATCTCTTTTGGTATCATGAAATCTTTTATTTACGAGAGAGCAAAGTAGGGGTGGTTAACAGACAGATTGTACCATTCAGCATTCTGTTTGGACTCCTTTAGTGGCTGTGGAATAACTCTTGGCAGTTCAATAGCACTGGATTAGTGGAAAAACAGAGAGGAGGGATTAGTTAATGGGAGAACAATAAGCACAACCTCTAATGGCTCAGAAGAGTGAAACATAGCTAGGATGGAAGGCTTAGCGATAGATAATAAAACTGGATAAAGAAGGCAAATGGATCGTAAAAGTTACTTATATTTTTTTAACAAGAACTTGTTGGGGAAATGGTGACATGAATTGTAGTAAAAGTATAACTAATAATAATTGGTTAGAAACTGAATACAATTACTTCATACTCTATTGGAATCAAATATATAGCTTAAAGGCTTAAACTATAATCCTTTAGTAAAATCCGGGGGGAGAATGTAAAAAGAGCAATTTTCGTATTTCACCTTTAAAACATTGTAACAAAAGGATTTTTACTATGGAATACAGTAGAATTTTCAAAACTGTATACTGTTGTTGTTGACATGATAGAATAGCATTTGATTTTTCCAGAGTTAACTAATGTTTGAATAGATTCCACCTTCCCATGACTCCAGTGTATAAAAGCTGTTCCATTAAAAATGTAAAGGTTCTGTGTTTTTCCAAGTCAGTTATTTCTTCCTAATCATAGTATATATTATTATTACTTTTCCATGCCAAATAGTGTTCTAAAGTAAAGCTTTAATGATAAATTATAAAAAAGGCCTTGCCTGTTCTTGCAGCTTACAAAGGGACTAAAGAGTACATGAGTATAGGTGAATGTAAAACCCTCAAAACTTATGAATTTTGTCAATTTCTTTAAGTTAAAAATGTTTTTGAATATTGATCTGCATCTTGACGTTACACACATATTACAACACCATGTGTAAATTGTTTTAAGAAGGTAAAAAAGCAAACCATTCTTGTGAGATTCAGCATTGTCATCGGTGTGGATTCACCTCACAAAGCCATTGCCAATCTCCCTTTATTGACATTATTGAGTGTTGATGTGCAGATATGAATGGTTGTCTCTTTTCTGTAGACAACTAGATAATAATTGAAAAAAAGCACAATTGCGATCACTTTTATTTTTTGGTTATATGTAAAGTTGTTTTTTTATGTCGCAAAGATTGCCTACTGCAATCTTGTGTGTGCGCTTCAGTGAGAGAGAATATTGAGCAGGTATGTTCTAGGTAATCAGGTGTTAAGAACTGAACAGATAAACATCCATCTTCCTAACTTGCTTATCCATTGCAGGGTCGCAGGGTGGCTGGAGACTATCCCAGCAAGCATTGGATGCAAGTGTGGAACAATCCCTTACCTGAGGGTCCAGTCCAGCCACACAGATATACACAGGTTAATTAAGCAATGCCAGTTTACTTATTCGGCCTGTGTTTGGCCTATGGTAGGAAACCAAACCATCTGTCGGGAACATGAACACTCCACGTACTGCACATGCAAATCCTAGTCTCTTTCTCTGCAAGAAAACAGCGCTACCAGTGCCCCACCCTGTTACTCAATATTTTTATTAATTGCTGTCCTCAGTATCTTCCATCTATTAATCTAATAAAGTGGAATAGTGCACCTCTGATAGTAAGGCCACTTGATCCACAGTGACGAGCTATTAACATCAAAGTCAGCCTTGCACCTCAGCTCACAGGGAAAGCATCCACACCAGTTCCCCAAACAAACGCAGTCTTAATCGATTCAATGCAACCCCAGAGGGCAACCTGGATTGGAACAAGTGGAAAGTGACATGCTGAAAAGCTTGACCCTATGTCAACATGGGAAAAACTCTTAAGAAGGTGAATCTCTCTTCTCTTCTTCTCCATCCATCTTCCCAACCTGCTTATCCTGACCAGGTTCATGGGTCAGCATGAGCCTATACCCACATGAACTGGGCACAAAGCAGGAACAATTTCAGGATACAGTGCCAGTCCATTGCAGGGCAAACACACACAGGCCACATTAGAAGTGCCAGT
This sequence comes from Erpetoichthys calabaricus, assembly GCF_900747795.2. Taxonomy (NCBI): domain Eukaryota; kingdom Metazoa; phylum Chordata; class Cladistia; order Polypteriformes; family Polypteridae; genus Erpetoichthys; species Erpetoichthys calabaricus. The sequence goes on along the minus strand of NC_041404.2, from coordinate 8,263,912 downwards.
TTGATATTACAGTATATTATTTGAGCGTGCATTTGTCTGTTTTTGCAAGCCAATGTAGGATTATGAGCAGAGTATAGCTTGGCATGTAAGGGTTTTGGGTTGTCAAAACTCCACCCATGACGAAGATTGTCACCAAACAAGTGGACAGAAAATGTATTCTTACCTCAAGAAAATGAGTATGAAGAATCTGTGATAAAATAATGAAAGGAAACTAGAAATATTTATCACACGGATGCATCATAAATGCAGAAGGCAATTTTCCTAAAACCAAAACCTTTGCTACTTCAAAGTAGAAGTATCTGGTAAGTTTTAATGCTTTTTCATTCACGTAAGTTATAAAAGCAGACAAGATATTTTTAAAATGTAGAATACAGTTATTTATGGCAATTTAATACACACCATGGTTGTAAAGAAATAACTTTGACTTGAAGAATCCTAAACTTATCCTTTAAAGTGTCACACTTTCTGATGTTTCAAGTAAGAAAATGACTTACCTCCAAAATACAGTAGCTTGATACCATATTAAAGATAACAGCAGGCTGGTTTAGCCAAAGTTAGGTTAGTAATAATGGATTGTCGAATGCAGTATAAGGAGGGAATCTAGGTTTGAGACAGAGGATAATATCTGGTGGTGTATGGTTTTTGACTTAGTAACATAAGGTAAGTTTTCGACAAGGATATTTTTCAGCAAAAAGTTGTTTTCTTTTTCATATAACATTTTTAAAATACTGCAAAGTTCAGATTTAAGTTCCCAAAAGTGATGGTTCTATCTGCACGAATTTGGAACTTGTTCCATGTATCTTCATTTACCGGCACATCTGCATTCATTCTTTCATCATTGTCCCTGCTTTCTTGTTGCACTTTTTTTATAATCAGCTTGCACCCCCCCCTCCCAATTCATATTGCTTTACATTTCTGACATGTTTTTAAAATGTTTCTATATTTCTTCAAAGTTCCTGTACCTGCCACCCTTCTCCTATAATAATCTTAGTAGCAAACTTAGCAACTTTTGTCTCTTAACACATCATATTTATAAAATATGTAGCTTCTATAGTAATACTGAGATATTTACAAATGTAGTACCTTTTGTCTAAATTTCTTATAATGCTGCGGTTTATTTTTTGAGCAATGAAGCCTGATATGACAAAACGTTTCAGAAAACAAAATGGATTGGCAGGCGTGGTAAGCCAAGCATGAGATTGTTTGGGGACTTGGATGCTTTTAAACATAAAATCTGGGATTACCAGGGTATGTCTGTCTACTTAGAGAAAATCCATTTGACTTTGCTTTTCTCTGGAAACAATGCCAGCATATTTTTTTAGAGGCAGGGTCAAGGTTATGAAAAATACTGTACTCACTCTGTAACTGGTAAAAGCCTCAGTCCCTAATTAAGTTTGAAATTCTATTTGTTTCCGGCTTTTGGACTTGATTAGCCTAACAAACACATGGCTGAAAAACCTCAACAGAAGTCAAGCTTCTGTAATGGCTATGCTTGAAATTATTTCACTGTGCTTTATGTGAAAGTGTTATGGTTTTTATACAAAATGTGAACAGAATGTAAAATATGGTGCACAAATATTAAATTAGCATTCTTGATGCTTTGTTGAGTTAAATTTATCATGTTAAAATGAGGCATGCAGGTGCAGTTATCTCCAGGACTGACAGGTGTGTGAGAGCTTTATGAAAAGAGAATGTTTGTTTTAATAGGATGTAGAGATATGCAGGGCAACATTAAGGCATAATTTAAAAAAATATTTATTTTTTGAGCGATATTACATTAGATTATTTTATTTCATAAAACAAAGGTCCATCCTTAGTACATGGTGGGGAGGGGTACAACAGTTTTTCATATTTATTTTTAGACACGACACAGAATGTCTAAAGACTTTCCTCCTCCACTGTCGCAAGTACAAAGTCACATTTGACAATATTTTATGCCATTAGTTCCAAAGTGAACTTACTTCTGCAGTTTTTAGCTTAAAAAATGGTAGCACAGTAAAAAGATTCACAGACTAAACAAATCATTTTGAAACTGTTACGCCAGTGTCTTGTATGTTTACTGTGTTTTTTATGTAATATGTATAGCTTGTATTTCTTTTCTAATTTTGTTAGCTTGTGTAAACAGCAGTGTCTTGAATTTGAGCAGACCTTATATCATAACCATGCAGACAACCTGAAATTGGGCTGTAAGGCTGTTTATTCATTCTATTACAGTAACACTCTGTTGGGATAATCTTTTCGTTGACTCAAAGGAGGTATTAGCTTGGCCAGAAGGCAAGTGCTATGGGCTTATTGGCCACATGGGACAGACTGCGTGTCTAAGTACTTCTTCAGTGCCACACGTCAGAGCACCAGAGTGAGTTACAACACCTGTAAAGCTCTGTCAACGCAAGAAACACTGAAAGGAAAAAAAAAAACAGCAAACCAAAATGGTGTGTGTACTTGGTGTGTTTCTTTTTTTAAGAGCATATTGACATGTTACTTTCCAAACACTAAGCAAAGCAAGGGATAGTTTATCTATGGAATTTTTATTGCAACTAACATTACAAACATTTTTAAACTATCTATTTCTAAATATGTGAGTAGTGAAAAGTCAAGCAAAATGACACCTTTTATTGGCTAACTAAAAAGATTACAATATGCAAGCTTTCGAGGCAACTAAGGCCCCTTCTTCAGGCGAGATGTAAGGAGCCTGAGTTGCCTCCAAAGCTTGCATATTGCAATCTTTTTAGTTAGCCAATTAAAGGTGTCATTTTGCTTGACTTTTCACTACATTCATAATGGCTAACACGGTACAACACCCTAGTACTATAAATATGTGAGAGAATTCAAAAATGTCTCATGAACTTCTTACAATTTCAAAAATGAATCATCACAAATCATGCTGGCCATGTAGCATCTGAATAAAAATAAACCATTCATAAGTAAACTGTAACTGTAGCCATCTTGGGATTCTTTCCCCAGATAATTGTCTGCTCTCATTCATTGTTTATTTCTGTAGTGCCCATGCAGATTCATCACGTGTTCCTTATTTTACCTTGAGACTTATGTCATTTTTCCTTTGCTTTTTCCCCAAAGACAGCATCAGCTAACATTCTGCAGCTGAGTCAGAGCTACTTACTCTACTCATACCATGATAGAGGCTCATGAAATTACTTCCATATCATCTTTGGAACTGTTAAACTACTGCACCCATTAAATTCTTTTTCTTGTAACATGTAGCATATAATCATTATTCCAGCTGCAGGTTTTTTTTCTCCAGATGCAGAAATACCATATTTTCAATGTGTTTAATACAGCATATATTATTTGCATGGATAATAGACACTGTAGTAATTGTAAAAATTTAAGATGTTGTTTTCATACTTTAAATAATTATGGATAATTGAAAAGCACAGTGTATCACAAAAAATATTGTGTTTATGACAGAAAAGGATTTTTATTTTTGAACTCCTGTGTAACACTTAATCTAGAATTGTTGCAGTAAAGTCTACCATGGAAAGCTCATTGGCCAGTTGAATAAATTAATGGAAATGAAATGAACAATTTGAAACAAGTTAAGATGAGAGAAGAAGATGCAGATGTTGACTTCTGTCACTGACAGGCCAATTCTAAAATAACTGCCACAGGAAGAATTCAAATTAGAAGATCTATGGAGCGCAGAGCAGCCCTTTTTGCTTCCACAGCTAAGCAATGTATTGACAACTGACGCTTAAAATGTGTAAAAGCTGCGAAAGATTTCCCGTTGTTGTTAAGATTTGTTCTCTTTTGATGACCACCAAATGAAGGTTGTCTTTTTATATATGTTTTAGTAATTACAGAAGTGAGCCTCTGTATTGGATTATTTGCAGTCCAATATTTTTAAGTCAACAAAAATATTCTAGGCTACAAATATTTTCACTACAATGGCCAAATCTGTACTGAACTTACTGACAAGAGTATTATTAGCACTGGCAATTTATTGCAGTTATTCATGATCAATGTCTAAAGTAACAATTTTATTTGCATTTTGTTTAAATAAAACCAATAACAATTATCATGTTTGACATCATTGTCAATTGAGTTCAGCTAGAATGGTACGGGTTATCCTCTCTGTATCATACTATAGAGCATAAAAGAAAAAAAAATCATTCCACCCATTATTTCAGTATTGTGTTATGGGAAAAAAATCATTCCACCCATTATTTCAGTATTGTGTTATGGGAAAAAAATCATTCCACCCATTATTTCAGTATTGTGTTATGGGAAGCTGCAGCTGATCTCAAAGTTATGCATATATTCTGTTACTAAAATTGGTTAGTATTACCAAACCAGATTTAAAAAAATGGAAAATACTCTGTTGGCTAAGTGCACAGCTCCCTTACTTTCTATAACCCTAAAATGCTTGGCAGATGCTGCAGCCTGGCTTACATCTCTAAAAAAAAAATTAAATAAATAAAACAAATTCAGATGAAACCAGGTACTAAACCGGTTATTTACTGTGTGATCGCCTTAATATTCATGTGTGCCAGTTTCTGAAATAGAGATTAGTAGAGATTAAATGATCAGAGATCCTCTTTATGATATTTAGCTGGTCTAATCTTTGCATTAAAACAAGAAGGCAATGTTGAAAAAAAAAGAAGCTGGTGTATGGGGTTCAGGCAATCTGCCAAGTTATGCCTTCTATCCATTACAAGCAAGGTGCTTTCTAATCCTGTTTGGCATGTGTTACTCTGTATGAAATGGTGGATATATATCAGCAGCCATCATACTAACACAATCCTCTCTCCTTTTCAGTAAATAGTGGACAGATAGTACACATAGACAGTAGACACCAGCCCCTGTTCTGTTGTCACACTGTGCATCTAGGATGTAGGATTGTAGCTTGGGGTTTCATGAATTGGTTTGGAGGAGAGGGGCTTATGTTTTAAGGAGATTAATTAATAGTGCTTCAAAACCGTACAAACCTAAGAGATTAGCTAGGAGGACAAGCTTATAGACTACTGGATTCTTTTTGTGTATATTTTTCCTAGAAAGAGTTTTATTTTAATGTTTAATTATTACAGTGCAAAAACTAGAATTGTATATTCTCCAGCTGTCACTAAATTATGCTCTCCAAATATCTGAGCTCTGAGGCAAAAATGTAAAAGTCTTGTGTAAATGGATCTGGATACTGTCCAGACATAAATTTAGAGGTTAAACCATTTTTCAAATTTGCAAAATCATTTATCCTTTTTGTGTGCACATAGGTAGAGATAATAGGTGAAAAGACATGGTCAATTTTGAGTGATGACCTTACAATTACAATACATTCAGAGTAATGCACAAATGTAAATTGATTATATTATTATTGGTCATCTATAAGGTATGTCTGACAAAGTTATTTAAATTCGTGTCAAGTGTTAACATCCATTTTCATTAACCTAATACTGAATGATGATCATGCAATTATAGAAATTTAAGTCAATAAACCAAAAATAAGATGAGGCAGAAGCATCCATTTATTAAGAAATTAATCTATTTTGGTGAAAGTATCAAATTAGCCCAAGCCGACAAAAAAAAGTTGCTTTCTGACAGACTTGGCAGCAGAAGCACATACTCTCCCGAATATAGCAGCCTTTCCCGAATATACAGGTTTTTTTTTTTTTTAACATATTCTTAAATTAAATCCATGCTTGATATTATTTTTATTATTAATAATGAAGAAATGATGATCACAATGATGCAGTCAATTTTATATTTATCCTTTGATTGTTTTTACTTTATCTTCTAAACATCTCAAAAGAGATAACAATCACATAGTGCGTTTTATTTTCTTGAGTTTCCAAGTGTTTTTTCAGGCTGCGTGCCTTGACTGATCTGTATTCTTGTTTTCAATATTTTGCCTGATTTGTTATTTGGTATTTTTTTTAATTCTAGCACTAATCCAACAAACAGTAGAGAGCTGTAAATACAACAGCTCTTCTTTCCATGCTGATTCATGCTGTCACAGCCCATGGAAGGTACTATAATATAATTTCTAAGTGTGTGTGAGATTTTGTGTTTAGTATCAAAACAGCAGTGTGTCTCTGAGGTTCTATGGCTAACCAAACACTGTTTCTGAGTTACTGAGTTACTGCATCAGCCAATTTTCTGTGATGTTTGACACTGCAGGATGTTCAACATTCTATTTTGTGTAAATGTATATAAAATATCCTGTGTATGAATGTATATAAATAAAATATGCACATTTACATGGATAGACCTCCATGGATAAGCACCATGAGAAGCCATCAGCAAATCTCCCTCATGCTTATGTCTAAGGCAGCTATGGTCGCTGTTGGGGTAGCAGTTCTTCTTGGTGCATCTGTGCATGTACAGTAGGAATAATAAACACCAAAAAATAAGGCTATGCATCGCACAAATACAATAAATTAGGGAAGATAACACTCTCTTGGTGGCATGACTGCTTCTCTGTTGAAGACATTAGTAGTGCCATTTGCTAAAATCAGGTAAAATATATATATCTCATTTACCAGACAGCTCCAGTAGAGGCTGGACTTGATTCCCTGCCCATCCACTGTTTGAGGAGTTTATACGTTCTGCCCTCCTAACATCCAGAAAATGTGCTTCTTAGGCCATTTGTTAATATATTTTATTTACATTCTTAAAATCGAATTAAATAAACACACAAGATTATCTAAACTTGTGTCCTAGGCTAATTGGTTGGTTACTGCCTTGTGCTGACAGGGAAGGCTGCACTCTCCCAAAACTGTAATGACTGGAATAAGTAGGCTCAGACAGTGCTTGTATCCAACTGTCTATTATGTATAACTGCCAACATGGATTCCACTAGAAATATAGAGTTATATCTATAATAAGGACTGAGAAACAAAATCTGAGAACCATTAAAAATACTAACAAAGGCGTTGTTTCTTTTAACTGAATGGAATAGAAGCTCTCAATAAAAAAATAATGTATAGAATATGTATTAAAAGATGTGTTTTTCAAGATTTACTTAATTTAAACAATGTGTATAGTGTTAGAATGAAAAATAGCAGTTTTTTCTTTTAATATATTTTGCATTTTAACAGCACTGGTAAATTGTCTGTGGTATGTAACAGGATTGTTTTTGAAGATAGGTTTTGGTGATTATGTTGCAACCTCATTTAACCTTGTAGTCTTGCGTAAATGGCATTGTGTAATGGTTACTTAAATGTTCAGCATATTTTTACTTAGAAATGTTTAAACTCCATCTTGAGAAATATATAAATAATTGTTTTGTAGATAGATAGATACAGTAGATAGATAGATACTTTATTAATCCCAAGGGGAAATTCACATACTCCAGCAGCAGCATACTGATAAAAAACAATATTAAGTGGGAGGGGGATCGGTGTAGCATATAGATGATGGCATCCTCAGCTCCCACCTTCTCCTGGTATGCAAACTGCAGAGGGTCAAGGGCGTGGCGGACCTGTGGCCTCATGTGATGAAGCAGCAGCCGCTCCATGGTCTTCATCACATGTGACGTTAGAGCAGCAGGCCGGAAGTCATTCAGCTCACTAGGACGTGATACCTTTGGGACTTGGGTGATGCAAGATGTTTTACTGTACTTTACACTTTTCCTGCTTATTTTTTTTGGACCACTACAATATAAATAGTTTTTCTTAATTTCAATCACTTTTAAATGTTTCATTTTAACAGTGTAAGTTCCTTTTGCATTTTTAAACCTTTAATAGCTTTACATCCATCCATCCATTTTCCAACCCGCTGAATCCGAACACAGGGTCACGGGGGTCTGCTGGAGCCAATCCCAGCCAACACAGGGCACAAGGCACATCAGTAGTTAATCATTTCTTGAAAGGAAGGATGCATGTCCAGAAGTGTGTTATTTGAGTGGAAGCACCTAAAGATCTACATTTGTAATTAACTAAGTAGTATGAAGCCTACAAGGACTAAATGTGTAACTAATTGTTAAACATGTTTCATGTTATATTGTGGCTGTAGGTTGCGTTTTATCCATTCATGTTTTTTATTTTCTTATAACGCACAACAATTTCATGTGAAAACAGATTCATTAAATTTTGCTGCAAATTTGATTTTTTGATACTGGAAATAAAAAGTACAGCACAAAGCAGGTGGTTCGTTAAAAACAACATTAAACTTTCAATGAAATTTTGCATATGGCACCTTTCACAAGGCATATTGGGAGTTTAAAAATACACAAATACTGGGAAATTAAGGTGCAGGCAGTATAATTGAAACAGATGTTAAGACAAATGTAAAACATACATGTTAAATAACAGAGTAAATGAACATGTCTAGGACTAGATACAAAAACACACACACACAGTCGAGTCAGCATCATTGTAGTTGGTACAGAACAGTCAGTAAGTGAAATCCAGGTACATCCTGTAAATTGCAGCAGAGATGTATTTTGTTAAGTACTATTAGGTATGCTATGCCAAAGCATAATGTATTTGCTTTAAAATAGGTGACATAAGACAATATCAAGTGTCTGACAGGTGCATGCGAGACAGCCTATGATGACAGACAGAAGTGGACACTGCTAAAATGAACATTTTGTTAAACCAGTAGCAACATTTTAAACTGGATTTGATATAGGACAGAAATCCAATATAATTGTGAATCGATGTGTTCATTGTGTTTAGTCACAACTAAGATTCTGGCAGCACATGCTCTTCAGTATGATTTTCAATTAGTTCTGCCTCAGCTTCTTTGAAAACGTTTTGTTTATATCTGGTGCTATTTTGAAACATAAGACAAAATCATTTTATGGATAGGTCATAATTACCCTGTCCATATTTTGCAAAATTCACAAAAGACCCAGTCATGATTAAAAATATCTATGATATTCTGTGATATGCCTCCATTATGATAATAATATCATTGCTAAGGTATACAATGCACTTACTAGGTAGTGAAATGTTGCTGGTCCGGGAGACACAGGTTTTCTTTTTCTTTCTTACTTTTACTGGACTTGATGGTTTACATCTGCAGGATTAGTATCCTAGTAGCCTGATGAACAGTTGGATAATGAGATCATCTTTTGTCTTTTAATAAAGTAAAAATAAACAAAAGTAAGAGTTTGTTGCTGTCCTATATGAACATGTACAGTTCATGTGCATTCTAAAATTTACAACTATGCAGATGTGTGTAACCGGACACTACTAAAAATATTAATTTAGACAAACTATTTTCTCTATACTGCGGTGGGCTGGTGCCCTGCCTGGGGTTTGTTTCCTGCCTTGCGCCCTGTGTTGGCTGGGATTGGCACCAGCAGACCCCCGTGACCCTGTAGTTAGGATTCAGCGGGTTGAATAATGGATGGATTTTCTCTATATAAAGGAAAAATTATGTAGAAAAAAAAATAATGGGTGAAGTCAAGTCAACTATTTGTGAAGAAAAAAAAAAAACAAGTAGAGTTTCTAGTTAATAAAGCCATTAAGCCATGCAGTTTTAAGACAGTAATATATACATAGTACATGTAGTGGCTATGCTGGATACATGCAGTATTGAAAATTAACCAAACTAGGTTTCTTGTTATTAGCCTGTGATGTTTTATCAACTCCTTTTTTTTCAATTTGGTGAGCGGTATTTTAAAGTGCTTTGTATAATTTGTGAAGACCGGATAGTTAAAGTTTTGAAAAATGCTCTGTATTCACCATTGACCTTTCTTTAAGCGATAATGCCTAGAAGAGAATGAAAAAGTAAAGAAGCGAGTTTCCTTATCCTGTTTAAGTAATGAGTTCTGCAAAGCTGAGAAAATTCTATTTCATAGAGGGTAGGCCAGTGAGTAGTTTACTGATAAGAGTTCACTGTGGGCTGATCTGTGTGAAGGTCTCAACTTGACTGCCTTGCTGTCTTTCAGACTTACATTTGTCTTGTTTAATTACTTCTTGGGTTAGTGTTATCAGAATTACTTTTTTCCTTTGACTTGCAGTCTTTTTTCCTTTTTGTTTTTCATAAGTTTTGTGAGTGCTTAAAACATTTGAGAATGGTGCTACTTAATTTTAAGTTGTGTTTTTGTTTGAAGTTGCTTAAGTCTTAAAATGATCTTTTTATGAACTGAAGGATTTATTTATTGTTGAGGAAATTTTTGACAGAACAGCTGGTTATGATGACTTTGTTACCTTTTTGGAAACCAAAACAACATCAACCTTTCTCGATCAGTCTGTGTAACAAAAATATTTTAAGACTGAAACATGATCTGTCAATGATTTGTTTTTTTTAGTGTGAGAATATGATACTTAACACAAATATCTTTTCTTGAGAAAATGAACAAAAGTCTTCTGAAACTAAGTAGCCTAACCTGTTCTATGTGCACTAAATAGCTCACCTGGCATCTGGATATTGTCAGCTTTAGAACGGATATCTGTAAAGGAAAAGATCATCAGTATCCCATATGGTGTATCCGGTCTTAGTATTCCCATGGCCTGGCTCGACTTCAAGAAGTTCCTGTTAGCAACGCTTATGCTTAAGTGTCTAATACATCACCAACCTAGCTCATAGTTGTGTAGGAAAGGGAAATTAGAAAGGCTTCCTGAACAAGCAGTCAGAACAAATGGTAGCTAAAGTGGTGTCGCTCTGAAATGGCATTCTTTGAGAAGAATATAAAAAGCAGTGCCACTTATCCATGTTTATTTAACGATTTACTACATTTCCAGCACAGTGCTATTTTTGCCATTGTTTGATTTAAAAGAGGTTTTTCTTTGTTATTCCAGCATAACAATGTTTTTCAACTGGAAATTCACAAAAGAGACCAGGCACTATGTTCTGCTTTTTGGTTTGGTTTTAAAATAACCGTTTTAGTAATAGATTGTGTCATTGTTAATTTCTTGCTTCCACTGCTTGTACAGTATGTTGGTGACTGTATCCCACTGTTGAGTCTGAACCAAGAGTCTCAGGGTAATCCTCCCAACCAGTTTCATAAGAGGCATAAATTACTGTGTGTTCAGCAGCATTTCACTGAGCTTTGACACACAGGGAGGAGAAGCTGGGATAATTTTGAGAATGGTTTTGCAGACCAAAGAAGTAATGTAAAAATATAGTGCCTTCCACTAATCATAGTTAGTACCTGTTCTTGTCTAATTTTAACGGGATACTTAGTTTTATGGCTTCAAGTAACATAGACTTGTTTTAAATTATCTAGTCTATAATATATGTCTTCAAGATCGTATGTTATATTTGCTTCACGTTTGTTATTGTATGTCACATCAAAATCTCTGTTTTACAAAGCACATAAAAAGCAATTGGAGTTGTGTGCATCTGGCTTGTAGAAGGTTTCTGATGGTTATGTGATTGGCATCGGTACACAATGAAAATATTGCTTCTCTACTTTTATGAAAAGGGAAAATATCATCTTCATCTTAAGTGGTTGCTTATATAATCACATTTGAACCTCTTTACTGTTACATTTACCATTTGTTTTTAATACATTGAATAAATACATTTTTTCATTTGAATGCACTAAAACAATTCAATGCAAAATCCATCATTCTTTTAAAATAATAATAATAATAATAATAATAAAATACATTATTTTACAGCTCCTGCTTAATTTAAGAGACATCCACAAGTATTGTCAAGAACCATAGGACTGTATTTACAGTTAGGTGATGGGTTAGTACTTTTGAGTATAGGACTTTCTATTCTTTTTATATATTTCAAGCTATATTTATAAGGCAGTTTTGTAAATTGTCACTGTTAATAAAATATTTTAAAAAGTTAAAGTGCACAAGTGTTCATTAGTCCATATGGCATTGTAGGGTTGAAATTCATTTGTTGCGCTATTGAACTCGTGTGGTTGGAAAGTCTTGACAGCACACGTAAGAAGTTAGTTTTGTGACCAATTTAAGTAGGTGTCTCTTTCACAGTGCTATTAAAAAACAGGTGGGTGTCATAGGATGAATGATTATATTGATATAGTAGATAACATTACAGCCTCATGGCTTCATGGACCTATGGTTGATTTATGGCTTGGTTGTTGTATGTGTGTTTCTTTGTGTTATTCTGGTGTTTTTTTCCCAGTTGATAGGATTTGTAAAATTTACTTGCTAGAAATATAATTGCTTTTAACAAAAACGTATATATAAGAAAATACATTTTGATACAACATTGTAATCAATTCAAGGTAACAGTTATCATAAGTAATCAGACTCATCTATGGCATGATGCATGGTTGAGAGTAAGAAAAATTGTGAAACAAGTTGAACCATTTTGGCATATTACAAATGTTTGAGTGTATGTTCTGCGAATACTGTAGCACTCACATTAGTTTAGTCTCTGTGTCACCTCACCAGTGACCAGACCCACAATTAAAAGCTTTCCATGTATCACTGAACCCTAGAAGTGAGTTGTGCTTGGTTTTCACAACTGCTTTCAAATTGGGAATTAAGATAGAAAGACTCCCAAGAACCAGTTTGTGTCAGTACCTGCCAACATCGTGCTCTTCCATCTGAGACCAAGTTGACTAAAATTAGTATGAATTCGCATTTGAGGAGAGAGTACTGTTAGATTTACTTGTAACTGTCACTATTATCCTGGTCAGTGAGCTCGTTGGAGATGCTCTGTGAATTTTACTCATTTTATTCTCCGTGCTTATGTATTTTGTTTTTTTTTTGGGATAAATTTGATTGGAGATGCAGCAGTCACTCGTACATCTAAGATTCTTTTGTCACAATGAATAATCTTATCAGTGCCAGTTCTTCATTATAATTAAATCCCAAGCCACCTTATTTATATGTTATACAAAAGCTAGATACCTGATTGTGCTCTGTAATGTTTTGTTAGATCTCCCCCCGTGGGTAAGAAACACTTGTACTGTTTTAAGTGCTTCTGCTGACGTAAAAGGAAGTCTGCTTTATAGGTGCCTTGGGTTTATCTGATTCCCTAAGCAACAGGAAGAAAAGAGTTAACAACGTGTACTATATAGGGGCTCTCTAGGGGTACTGCAGGATATAAGCCCAGTGTAATTTGAAATGCTCTTTACAGATTATTTTTATATTTCATAAACAATAGGTTCTCAAAAAAGGTTGGTTTGTTTATTGGCAAGAAACTTCTCATTCTGCTTAGTGTCTATATTGCTGGACCAGAAGATTGCACGTTCCTTTCCTTGCTTCCATGAAATAGACACTTATGTTTTAATGAGAGTGAATCACTCCATTCTGGAGGCTGAAGTTGCTCAAGTTAAACATGGTGTAATGGAGGGATCAGTAGAGAGCTATTCAGCTGGAACAATGAGAATGGCTCCTCTTTGCCCTCTTCACATTAATGTGTAAGTGAGAGTTTGGTAGATGATTGACAGGGCGAGCAACAGCAGCTGAGTTCATCACTTTGGGAAGTAAAACTCCAATGAGGCATTTGTTCTGTAGTGCCACAGCGATGCCCTCTTTCTATTAAATGCAGAAGAGTGGATTTAGAGAGGGCATTAAACCAATTGCGGAACCCAAAAGCAGAAAAGAAAAATTCAAGTGGTCTTTGTTGCATTTGAGCATTAAAGTTAAAGACTGCTGTTGTGCTAGAAAAATACCTTATTTCACAAGATACAGTCTAAAATCAAAGTTTATTTTAAAGTAAATATTTATTAATATGACTTTATATTGCTTTAATACGTTACAACTTGTTGTCCTAGTACCTCCATAATACATAACCAAAGGCAGAAAAGATTACAATATGCAAGCTTTCGAGGCAACTCAGGCCCCTTCTTCAGGCAAGATGTAACCATCTTGGCTGAAGAAGGGGCCTGAGTTGTCTTGAAAGCTTACATATTGTAATCTTTTTAGTTAGCCAATAAAAGGTGTCATTTTGCTTGACTTCACTACATTCATAATGGCTAACACGGTACAACACCCTAGTACCAAAGGCAGGAATAAATTCTTTACAAATATTACCTTATTTATTTTAACTTTAAATAATTCTATTTTAAAATTTCTTATTGTTTTGCTTTTTTATATACAATGGAGTGATGGCTACATAGATAGACACATCCCAGATGCTTTGGTACTCATGCAGGAAGTTTAACTAGGCAGTTACTTGATTGATATTTCCTTGCTTCTGTTTGGGTTGAAATAGAAATCACTGCACTGTTAAAAGGAACAAAAAGCTTTGAATGGCACTGTATTTGCTAATTCTTTCTCCAGTCTGAAGTGTATGTGAATCATTTCTCAGATTAAATACACAGCTCTAGTCACATTTCAGATGTTCTGGGCACTCTTTGTACATCTAAGGAAACTGGACTAACTGCCTATGCTAGTGGGAGTAATAATTATATGAAAAAAGAATGATGTGTATAAAAGAAATGCAAGGGAAAAAAAACTTTTTTTATCTTCAAATAGAAATCTTGATTTGAGATGTATTGTGTTGTGAAAAGCTACTGAAAAATGTGATGTTATAATGGGGGGCAGAAAATTACCTTATTTTACATTTGGACACCTTTTTTCATTTGCTTAGAATAAATGCTCTCAGAGTTGGTAGGGTTGGTAGCGAGATCCTGCCCCAAGTGGAGGAGTTCAAGTATCTTGGGGTCTTGTTCACGAGTGAGGGAAGAATGGAGCGTGAGATCGACAGGCGGATCGGTGCGGCATCCGCAGTAATGCGGGCGCTGCATCGGTCTGTCGTGGTGAAGAAGGAGCTGAGCCGCAAGGCGAAGCTCTCAATTTACCAGTCGATCTATGTTCCTACCCTCACCTATGGTCATGAGCTATGGGTAGTGACCGAAAGAACGAGATCGCGAATACAAGCGGCTGAAATGAGTTTCCTCCGCAGGGTGTCTGGGCTCTCCCTTAAAGATAGGGTGAGAAGCTCAGTCATCCGGGAGGGGCTCAGAGTAGAGCCGCTGCTCCTCTGCATCGAGAGGAGTCAGATGAGGTGGCTCGGGCATCTGATCAGGATGCCTCCTGGACGCCTCCCTGGTGAGGTGTTCCGGGCACGTCTAACCGGGAGGAGGCCCCGGGGAAGACCCAGGACACGCTGGAGGGACTATGTCTCCCGACTGGCCTGGGAACACCTTGGGATTCTCCCGGAAGAGCTAGAAGAAGTGGCTGGGGAGAGGGAAGTCTGGGCATCTCTGCTCAAGCTGCTGCCCCCGCGACCCGACCTCGGATAAGCGGGAGACAATGGATGGATGGATGGATAAATGCTGTGTTGAAGTCCATAAAACCGTTCTACTTTGACAGTTCAAATGCAAAGGAATACTGATGAAATTCAACTGTGGCTGGGAACAGTATGGTGGGCCATAGTTTCCTCAAACTTGGTGTTCAGTCAATGGCCTGATAACTCTTCCATGTTCTCCCATTGTCTAAGTGAGTTTACTCAGGGTTTCCTAGATTTCTGTCACCTCTAAAACACGTAAAGCATTTTGACTGCGTACGAGTAAACCTGTGCAGAGTGTGTGTACAGCAATGGTTTTTCATTCTAGAATATATGCCTATATTGTATATAAGGCTGATGGGATCGGCTCTAGCACACTGCAACTCTTTTTTTGTTAACTCTTTCAGGGCTGATGTCAACTTTTGTCGAAATTCAGGGGTAGAGGACGGTAATCAGCTGTAAGCACTTTGAGCTACATTTTTTGTATGAAAATGTGCTATATAAATAAATGTTGTTGTTGTTGTAAACTGCGACAAAACTTGCCCTTACATTTAAGTTTGACTCTCTTTGTTAAAAGGAAAGTTAAGTAGCTTTATTGATTTAACCTCGAGTCCCTGAATGATTAGCGAAGAGCAAACAACCTCTAAAATGGCATTGACATCTGGCGAGAGACTAAATATGCCATGGACGTTTTACATATTATTGCTGAATCGGAATCTGACTTGTCGGACTTGGAATTTGATGCAAGTGATCAGGAGATGGACATCGAATACAAAAGTGAGGTACCAGCATCAGCTGATCAGTCCCCAGTTGATCATGGTGTTGAACACGTTTGTGTAGCTGATACGCCTACGGTTGCAGGAGGCACTCATGATAAGACCAAATTATTTTCCCCTAGCTATATAAAAAATGTGTTTTTGTGTGAATCTATCCATATATCTATATATATCTGTGTACATATATATATAGTATATACTATATATGCAGTATATATATATTATATATATTATATATAGTACATGTATATGCATATGTATACATACATGTATATATAGATAGATAGGAATATATATCTATATATATAAAATCCCTATGTGCGTCCAGGTGTCCGTGTGTGGGTGTCTTCTGATGAAGTGCGCATGCGCGGGGCACGGTGCTATGCGCGATATTACTGTCAGAGAAAGTTAGAGGCGTTTTACGGAAATACAAACCAGTATTACTGTGAGAGGAAATTAAAGGTACACAATACAGTGACGCATATTACAGCCACATACAAGCCAGTATTACTGTCAGAGGAGATTAAAGGCATATTACCGACGCGCAGGCCTGTATTACCGGCAGAGAAAATTAAAGGTATATTACGGACGTACAAGCCAGCGGACGTACAAGACGGTATCCTTCAATAAGGGCGCGCACAGGCATCCTTCAGTAAGGGCGCGCACAAAAAGGCGAGCCTCAAAAGGACAACCTCAATTGGGCGCAGCGAATAAAGGCGCACGTAAATAAAGATCTGCACCTGTTGCTCTTCACATATTCCAGAGCCATTTGAACTAAATTATCTATTGAATAGAGCCGTACAAGACAGTATTACTGTCACAGAAAATTAAAGACACACAATATACGGCGGCAGCCCACGAAGAACGGTCAGCTCAGCAAGTAAACATCAACAAAAGAAAGGCTGAAAGAAAGAAAAATACGACCAACAAAAAGAATGAGGTCAAAGTCCCTTGCCATTTAATATAGACTGTTCCTACTAATGTTTATGCACTACTGTTCTAGCGCCCGTTATTGTAACGGGCTAAATGACTAGTATATATATATTTAAATAGGTTTCTGTTGCTTCATTCAAATATTACAAGAACACATCAAATAAATGAAGACAAATTACTTCTCAAAGATATCAGGATTGAAAGTAATTGCATTTGATAAATGGAATTTAATCTTCAGTATCACTTTTGTTTTTCATTTGTTTTATTTCTTTATAGAAAATTAAACAAAAGGAAAAACACAGAGGGCTGCACAAATATTAAGCACTAGTTGTTAGAGTGTTTAAATAGTGGTTTCATATATTATAGCACTAACAAGTACTTTTTACCCAGATCCTTCCTTCTCAATAATAAAAAAATGAATAATGAAATCATACGAAGGAGTGAAGAGAAAAGACTTCATTTATTTTGAAATGGTTTGAGTTGTTGATACAACAACACATGTGCTTTGAAGGTGAAGTTCAGGGTCATTTTATCAAATCATTATGTAAGATCTTTTCATATGCTTTACATTTTCTTTAGGTGCATGTAATAATATATTTTCTAGTTGTGGTACATATTGGAGACCCTCAATTCGGTATCAGGCACAAGGTTACATATGACAAAGGTATAAATGCAGGTATTGAGTCTGTGCTGTTAAATGTTTACAGTTTAAGTGCAGTTCTTGATTTCAGTTAATTAGGTGAAGTTACGTCAACCAAAGTGTAATTTGGGAATGTTGTTACTTAATGGACATGTCATAATATCATGGTTGGGTTGCAGGCAAAGGAGTACATAAAGGCTTTACTAAACCTTCATTTTAGGTAAACATAAAAATGTCTGAAGATAACAAAGGGCACATTCATAGATACGCTCACACCGGCGCAATTTAAGTTCACTCAACCCGACATGCACACCTGTTTGGAATGTGGGAAAATAACCCACCCAGGAAGTGGAAAAATGCACAGATTCTACATAGACACTTGTCAGGGCAGGATTTAAACCAAGGCTAAAGTAGTTGTGTGACAGCAATTATGACTTTTTCACAACCATGTCACCCTCTTGCTTAAAGTGCTGAGCAGTTACAGAGTTAAACATGATAATGGTGCCTTTCATATGGGTCAGTTATGATGCAGTGACAGCACCACCCTAATATAACAGGAATGGACCTTTTATGGTCACCCCCTAAAGTCAAAATTCCCAATTGCTACTCAAACTAATAGACTCCTGTTTTATCTCGTTTTTGCTTCATTGTCAGGGTACAGCCATAACCAAGTCCCAGAGAAGGAATATCCTTTTTGCAGTGAAGCATCTACTCTGTCAGGATGGCTAAGATTTATGTGTAAAGATACGCAGTATCATGATGCAGAATGGCCAGATCTGTGAGGTTAATATGATTAAGCACATATAATTGTACAGTGCAAGTTTTTATGTTAATCAGTTTTTGTTCAGGGAAGGCATCAATTTATTGATACTGAAAATTTTAGCTTCTTGGCCTAAAAGGATCTTAGGAGCTGGCTTTGAGTAAGAAGGCTATAGTTCAATCTCAGATCAGGAATGTTATAGGTGAACATGTTTTCTGTCATGATAATTATATTAGTTAAGCCCTGTGGAAAAGTTATGTTTTCTCTTTCTGTGTACGTAATGTAGTTCTAACATGCATTGCTCCTCAATGCATTGCATTGTTACCAGACACACATTTTACAATTGGGGGGAAAAAAAGCATTCAACTTCTAATTAGTCTGTTGTTGAATTATAAATGACCTTATGGACATTATGTGTAATACGGTATAGACATAAAAACACAGAACAGCCACAACATTAAAAACACCTGCCTAATATTGATGTAGAACCCCTTATGCCATTAAAACAGCTCTGTCACATTGTGGAATGGACTCTGTGGTATCTGGCATCTGTGGTGTTGTGTGGCATCTGGCAACAAGACCTCAGAATAAAATTCTTTAAGTCCTGTAAGTTCTGATGTGCTGTTTTTCCAGCACATCCCACAGGCGCTTGATCGGATCGAGATCTTGGAGAATTTGGAGGCCATGTCAACACCTTGAACTCTTTGTTATGTTCCTGAAACCATTTCTGAACAATTTGTGTAGTGAAGCAGGGTGCATTTTCTTGCTGAAAGTGCCCAGTGTCATAAGGGAATGCCATTGCCGTGAAATCTTTAGGTAGG
The DNA here is from genome assembly GCF_900747795.2 of Erpetoichthys calabaricus. Classification (NCBI taxonomy): domain Eukaryota; kingdom Metazoa; phylum Chordata; class Cladistia; order Polypteriformes; family Polypteridae; genus Erpetoichthys; species Erpetoichthys calabaricus. Next base: position 8,244,910 of record NC_041404.2, on the reverse strand, counting down.
TGGTACATGTCAAAGTACCATCCACATGAATGCCAGGACCCAAGGCTTCCCAGCAAAAAATTCCCCAGAAAAATCACACTGCCTCTGCCGGCTTGCATTCTTCCCATAGTGCATCCTGCTGCCATCTCTTCTCCAGGAGTACAATGATCACACATCCAGCCCTTCACATGATCTAAAAGAAAACATGATACATCAGACCAGGCCAACTGCTTCCATTGCTCCATGGTCTAGTTCTGACACTCACGTGCCCATTGTTGGTGCTTTTGGCAGTGGACAGGGGTTAGCATGGGCACACCTAACCGGTTTGCAGCTATGTGGCCCCATACACAGCAAGCGGCAATTGACTGTGCCCTCTGACACTTTTCTCTCATGGCCAGCATTAAGTTGTTTCAGCAGTTTGTGCTACAGTAACTCTTCTGTGGGACTGGACCAGTTGGACCAGCCTTTGATCTCCAAGCACATCCATGATCCTTGGGTGCTTATTACTCTTTCGGCGGTTGACCAGTTGTTCGTTCTTGGACCTCTTTTGATAGGTATTAACCACTGCATACCGGGACCACCCCACAAGACCTGCTGTTTTGGAGATGCTCTAACCCAGTTGTCTTGCCATCACAATTTGGCCCTTGACAAAGTTGCTCATGTCCTTATGCTTGCCCATTTTCTCCTGCTTCCAACAGATCACCTTCAAGAACTGACTGTTCACATGCTGCCTAGTATATCCCACCCCTTGACAGGTGGCATTGTAACAAGATAATCCATGTTATTCACTTCACCTGTCAGTGGTTTTAATGTTGTGGCTGCTTGGTATGTACATCCAATATATGACAATGGAACCTTGATTACCTGGGAGAAAGCTGCTGATTGAGTAAAGTAATTTGCACTTAATAATAAAAAGAAAGAAAAAAATATAAACTTTTATTAATCTTTGCACATGCAAAGTGTGAAGTGTGAAGCTGACATCCTCCTTTGTAAGTGTTGTAGTATATTAAGTCAACAATTTTTAATCACGTATTATGTCTGTTAAAACCTGTAAATGTTGACAGAGCTGTGACTGTCTTAAAATAAGATGTTAAGTGGAAACTCTAGAAATGAAACCTAAGAACCTCCTACAACCCACTATTACCTCCTGAACCGGTTTTACCGGATTGTACCTTCTTCTGTCCTTTCTGTGCAAACAACTGCACTTACAGTTGAATAGCTTAATGTGCGATTCATGCTTTCAGGTGTGAATTTTTACATTTTGTGAAACTACTCTCTGAAGAATTATTTCACATGCATGTCCCTGCACACAACTGTTTAATTACAAATAAATATAAAGGCCTTATAACGAAGATAAATAAAATTATAGCACAGATTTAGAGTACACTGATGCTAACAGCAGCATAGGGAATGCAGCAGGGTAACATAAAAGTAAAACCAAGACTTTGCTGCCTGCGGGGGGCTGGCGCCCTGCCCGGGGTTTGTTTCCTACCTTGGCTGGGATTGGCTCCAGCAGACCCCCGTGACCCTGTAGTTGGATAATGGATAGATGGATGGATGAAGACTTTGCTGTGCAGTAGAATCTTAATTTAAATAATAGCTTTGTTTTTCCTGTGGCCCTCCATATTCTCTGGGTTACCTCAGGATCCAGTTTAATCCCACTGATGGTCTCTCTCTTCTTTCCACAACACAATGTTGACTTGTTTCTCACAACAACATGATGTCACCCTCATTCTCTCATTGCCTCATGATTTAGAGGTGTAGCTTGTTACATTATCCTATAACTGTTGATCGTTTCCATTTTCTCTTGGAAGGGTTTGTATTCACTTGGTGATTTTGTCCTTGTTAGTACTAACTTACTCTGGGCTGTGTTATTTTTCTGCATACTTACTATGGCAAAAATAATTCTTTTTGTTTCCCTGTAGCTATCACTGTCAATGAGCCATTATCATCCTATCCAGATTTAGACGTGGAGGTCCAGAGGCTCACTTTGTACTAATCCACCATCCTTCTCCCTAGTGCTAAGGTCAGGTATTGAAAAATCATTCATCCTTAAACCCAGGCACTGAACGGGAAGTATACACTCTTATAATTCCTTTGTCTTGAACCTATTATAGAAAGATTTTGGGTCAAGAATTCCTTTTCACTCTATCACCTCATGTTATTAAAATGGAGAGTACCATGATAGTATTTTTTTCCAAGCCAATGAGTTTTTAAAATTAATACCTTATATAATTTTATCCACCTAGGTGGCTTTTCTGTTCTGGGGCCAGATACCTACCAGATGGATGTGTTTGCCACTGATGAAAGACACTGGAAAAATGTTGCTTATGAAGCCATCAGGTCATTATGTCTCATTTGACTACTGGTCTTAACTGCATAAGACGAACATTACATTCATAAAGGTGGCAAACTAATTTCATTTCACTAATTCTCACACTACACCACTGATGACTCAGAGGTTTTTATGCTTCCGACATCTACTTGTTCACTAGTGGCCAGCAGAAACAAACAGGTTGTATTTTGAAAGCAGGCTGCTGACATTTCCCCATACATCTCTTATTACTTAACCAACAAGACAAACCAGTTCACCTGGTGTTTCAGGTTTGGTTCATTATAGGCTTGGCACTTAAGAAAGCTGTATAGACTTACTATGTTAAGCCTTTTTCTTGAACCATGTATTCTGTCCTCCTGTTTTATATCTCTCTTAGTCTTCTTTTAGGAACCTTGACTTACATTTTTCAGACATGCTTGAGATAAACAACAGTTTCTGTTATATTTAGGTTTCATTCTGGCTTGCTGTATTTATTTTTCTATGTGTTATAATTGTACCTTTGTTAGTGGCATGTGGGGTTGGCCAAGCTCCACTTGCCCTCAGGAACTGAAGGCATTTAACTGCAAAAAGCTCAGAAGTGACAGAGAAAGAGAAGAAACTAGCAAGGCATGGAGCCTGCTGAGTGCTCTGAGATATGATGTCTGTTTTTAAGACTGACGTGCTTCAGAAAGTGTAAATTTTAGACGTGTGCAGTGAAAAAGAATTTGAGCACAAAACCTTAGACACTAATTTGTTGGTCTGCAGAGTTAATGTTTAACCACACTGTTATCATTACACATTATGCACTTGCAAATCATCATAGCCAGGGAAAAACCAAACTAAGCTGGCATCATATTTTTTGACTGAACCAAAAGCACTTCGCCCAAGCTGTTTCAAAACTCTGTATTTATTTTCACACAACGATGTGTGAGCACAGTCACCCCTGCTGAGCACCCAGCCCTCAACCTTTGGCTTTCTAGTCTGGCACTCAGTGCTCTGCAATAATGTGCTAAACCTTATGTATAGTTTGCTAGGAATAAAATAAAAATAGGGAAATACTAAAACTAAATCAGTCTTTCTTTACCTAATTGGTCTATTTGTTTTAACATTAATGTCACCAAAAATAGAGTAGGGTTTAAAAAGCAGCAAACAAATAAAAATTTGAATAGAATAGTCATTCATATCCTTCAGCTTATGATTTAGGATAAACTAATGATGTTTGTCTTTCTTATTTGCAATGCAATATTTCACTTGAGAGAGCATTTTGACATAGTCGTAGAAAAATCATTAAAATTGTTTTGAAGATCATTCAGTATATTCATAATTTGGGTTTGCATTAAAAATAGACAGATGTTTCAGTTACTCACTCACTATGTAAACACAGAGTGGAAGATTAATTTTTAATAATACTATTTTTTTTCTGAATATGCATGCAATGTCTAATACATTTAGCAGTACTATTTATTTTTTCCATCCAAGTTTGGTTCCTGCTTTGTGTTCAGTGTCTAGAAATTTAATTAAAAAATAATATTCCTTTAACTAAGTTGATTAGGTTCCCTAGTGTGTTCAGAAAATTGGATCTCTGGTTAGGAGAAGGTAGAATAATCCGAATATATGATAAATGACATGCTCACCATGGGTCTTGGATGTGGTTTCACTTTGCCCTTCTCCTATGAATATATCTGTGCTGATGGAGCACTAGTAGACAGTGTGACATGGTGCAAGCTTACCGGACCAAAAAATTAGTCACCCCTTACTAAATCTTATCTAAAACAGCATGTAAGTCCTCCATGATACCAAAAAATAGCTGCAGTTCTGTGACATAGTCCCCACCAGTTTGTGGATGTACAGTATGTGACATCGATAACCATCCAATATTCCAACACTAAAATCCTGCAGTTCAGTTAGACTGGTCAAATGGCTTTGCTGGCATTTCACTTATTGCTTCAAATAGTCTCCTGGATTTTCTGTAGGATTTAAATCTGTGGAGTTTTGCGAGCCAGTTGAAATTCAAGAATGTTTCACAATGTTCTTTGTGTCAATAGTCATGGAAGACTGTAAAAGCCATTCTGTTTTCACCATGGAGATGAAGCCCATAAAATAACACATGGTCATCCAGAAGCCCAATGTATCCCTTCTGGTTACATTGTGTATCACCACCTCAGCTGAAGGATCCATTTCCTTCTAATGGAAAATACTCCTAGAACATCACATAACTGCCTTCCTCTTGAACAACATGTTGAACACACGTTGAACTCATTTTTTTTTTTGTTCTTTATTTCGTCTTATACAATTTCTTGTATTAGGAATTTGTTAGTTTTCACATACCCCTTGGGGTCAGGGCGCAGGGTCAGCCATTGTACAGCGCCCCTGGAGCAAATACAGGTTAAGCGTCTTGCTCAAGGGCCCAGCAGAGTAGGATCTGTTTTGGCAGTGACAGGGATTCGAACCGGCAACCTTCTAGATACCAGCACAGATTCTTAGCTTCAGAACCACCACTCCGTCCTTACATGTACTCGTAGAAGACGAAGCTGTTTGCTGTCACAATGCATGACACATATTGACAGTCCGATTCTGTGAACATCATCTTTCGACTACAGTTCTGATGACGATTCACGGTTGACTATGATGTATGGCGCTGCTGAAAGACCTGTTGAACAGTATGGTTTCATATATCTGCAAATTTGGCAACTTCCTGTACATTATGCCCTTCGTATGGCCAAATTCAATCACCCCTTTTTGTCAATTGTTCATGTCTGCCTTGCGACACATTTTTCTTGAAGAGAACCAAATATATGCGGCATGCCACTACTTCTCATCACTCTATGAATCCCATAGCACACAACACAGCTATTTGTAGGATGGTATTCATACATATTCATACTTCATCTGAATGGTATCTGAAGTGTGTGTCACCTGTTACACAGACAGTAACTTATTTTTTTGCTCTGTGAGCCTGTTTTCACATACAATGCAGTAGAGGCAACTTGGTAGAGTCAGGTGGGCAGTATTTTGCGCTACATAGCTCAAGAGGATTCATATCTACCTGACCCAAAACAGGTATTAGCCCCCTATTCTAGCCAGTGTCCAAGGGGCAAGGAGAAGACAGAGAGAGAGACTAAGAAAAAGAGAGATATTTATGCATGTTAATAAGAAAGTGTTATTTGTATTAAAAAATGTACGCCCATATCAGGTTTTACTGTAAATTTACTGATGAAATGTTTATTGTCTGTACTGTATGTTTAACTTTAAAATGAAACAATAAATGCTCAGTTATCTTCCAAGAGTAAAAAACATGTTTGTGGTCAGATGTATTTACATTTTATCATACGCCCTAACAATGATTCACTGCTTCAGAGCAGGAAGCTGCAAGCAAATGATTATTCCTTTTTTCTGGTGGCGTAAAAACACTCCGTTTACCTATGCCCTAGAACTGAAACATTAGTAATTGATGCTAGCACATACATGGTGCCAGGTCATGTTTACCTAGTGGGAAGTGTGATGACTGACTGTTTTGTGTAAACTAAAAACTTAAAGGAGGAAAAGGGGATGGGTACTTACTTTTAAGAAGCTGAAAGTATTTAATTGCACTGTACAAATGGCTGGAGCAGGGTGACAGGTAGTGGGAGGAGTTCTTTAACAACTCCTAGGTTAAACTAAGTGTAGCTCTGTCTCAATAAAACGGATGACTCAGATTATATTACAGCTGTAGCAATACAGTCAAAGGAGCTTCTCACAAATGTTTGTGCCCAAAGAGCAAAAATCTTGTATTATACCTGTATCAGGTTAAAAAAAAAATTTAATACCCATTGATGGAAAAAGAATTGGTTCATTTAACAACATAACTACAAATACGTTTTAATCATGTTGTTGCCTGTAAAGTGCCATTCTGGACTATTTGTCTCATTCATATTCTACTGAAAAGAAACTGGTCGGGGACATTTTTTAACTAATGTTTTGACTTAGTAGGATATTGTCTATATTATCACTTAAATAACCTTTACATTATGTATACGTTTTATAAGGGCATCCTCTGTTCCTTGGTGAAGTAATATTGAAAAGTAGCATAGCATATTTTTTTTTCCTTTTATTCATTCTGGTATGAATGAGAGTGAGGGTTGTTGTTTGGCATAAAACTATTTATTTATTGTCTGTGAAGATTCTCAGTCATCCAGGTGAAATTATCTGGTAGTTGAGTCATGGCAACTGGACTTCTTTCTTGTTAGGTAGATACGTTTCATTGCTCATCCAAGCCATGACTCAACTACCAGATATTTATTTATTGAGCTTCTGTAAAAAGCCAAATTTCTCCCTGGGACAAATAAGGTACTATCTCTCTATTGATCGATTGATCGACTGCATACTTTCAGTGATCTACAAATGGTATGCAGACTATAAGATTTATTGACTCACAAGAACTTTGCCCAGGGCGGAAGTGAGAGTCAGTCCACATTATAATACATTTCTTTTCTTTCTCAAATTATATTTGTCAAACGTCACCGACATATGAAAGAGTTCTGGAAAGCTTCCCACTAATCAGTTTTAAAAGAGTATGCCTTCTAAGTCAAAAATAATTTGCATCCAGGTAGCTATGGACAATATTGCAGCATTAAACCTGTTGTCCTTGGATCACCTTTTGGACAATTTACTTAGGAAGCATTCACGTTACCTGTCACACATTGTAAGGATCACATTGAAGTTCAACTTTTCAGCCCCCAATGCCCAAATAAAAAAGATTGTTTTTGTGCCCTGTTTATTTTTTCAGTGATATTGGCTGGCAGCAAATAAACTTAAATATGTTTTAGTTAAGAGAATGAATACATTTAAAATATTGACACTGTTGTGATCCACTATGGCTCATACCAATCCAAAAAAAAATTTGAATATGAAAAATTTTCTAAAGAAACAAAAATGTACATTTTACCTCTAGAATTAGCTGTAATAAATGCATTGATATCATCAATAGAGCGGAAAATAATAAGCTGGCTTTTACTTTATATATAATTGACATAATATTCTACACATTCTTTTCTTTTGTATTAAATGCACTGATTTATGACTCAATTGTGACAGTATTAACAATCTTTAGCATTAAGGAAAAGGTAGAATTTAAAATGTCTAAAATATGTTTTTAAAATTGTGTGTTCCTTTTTGTTTCTCCATCAGTAAACAGATGCTCCCTAACGCCTTTGTCCTTTGACTGAACTGCCCCAGTCACTCAATCACACACTGATTTAAATCACTCACACACTCCTTTTTTGATTGAAGCAGAAAAGGCAGACGCATGTGACAGTCCCCAAGGCTAGACAGGATTTTTGTGTTCATGTACTCCCTGCCAGTACTTCACACCCAGATCTGTTATAATGGTGTGCTCAGCAAGAAGGGTTTGCCCAAGGAGGTGTGAGAAGAAATAACAGTTTATTTCTATCAACTGCTATGCCTCCTGCTCAGTCATATTTAATACCACAGAGAGCTGTGGCACGGCTGCCCCGGCAGCTCAGACACAAAACCATATACACTTTCAGACCAGGCCTTTAGCAAATATATGTGCAGCACAGTAGTAAATAAAAGACAATGGTGTCACACTGTAAGCATTTGCAAGTTTTTCCCTTTGTTATATATGGGGAAAAGATGCAGTGGCTAGAGCTGATGTTTCATGGGTCCATGGAGACTAGATTTGAAGCATGAGCTTCCTGATACATTCCAAAGATATGAATGCTAGTTTAGCTGGCAATTCAGATTGGACTATTAAGTGAATGTGGATGTGTGCATTGGGTTTGCCGTGTGATGGACTTGTGGGTTGTCCAAGGTTGGTTACTGCTCTAGGCCCAATTATGTTGGGATAGGTATCTTGATCTTCATGATCTTGAAAAAATCTGTAGTACTCCCTCTGGTATAGTAATGTGAAAGCTGAAAGAGTAGGTAGCATTTAGGGCCCCAGGTTATGGTCTATGGCTGACATCTGTACTTTAGGTGTGTGCATGTTCTTCTAATGTGCACATTGATTTTCTCAAAGGACTCCTGCAATGTACAGTATGTGCTTCTATGCAATACAGAGGTTTCCTGAGTAAGTTACCATTGTGCACATGTTCATATTGCATCTTATCCATGTCTTGTTTATACCTTTTTTTTCTGGGTTACTTCTGAAATAGGCTTTTGTTCCCAGTGACTTTAAATTGGGTCCAGCAGATTAATGAGAATGATGGATGTACTTTATATACGCAATACCGTGGTAGTGTTGCCAGAAGTTAATTACAATAGTAAAATAGGGATACACAGATAAATTCATTATGTCTGTAAATCTGTAATCTCCACCCTGTGGTAGACTGTCATTTCTCACTTGCCCTCGACCCCATGTTGTAAAATTTACCTAGGTCTGTGTACTTGTTGGTAATATTACATACAATTTTTTAATTTAATGTTTTGTACCTGTTGCCTTGTTAAATTGAGGGGATGTGTATACTTTACTACAGTGTATTATTCGTTCGGTGTTTGTCATTTTCCAAAGTATATACACCAGTTCATTCTTTTAGGACAAATAATACAGGCACAGCAAAATGCTGCAGGTCTTGAGAATTTATCATAGATATAATTTTGCAGGAGCTTTTCTAGTTAACTAACAAGACATTTTATCAAATCTATTTGTTATTCATGACCACTGTCATATCAAAACATAATGCATGTCAGTTACAACATAATAGACATGTAGAAAATAAAATATATATTTACACAAACACCTGTGCCTCCTAGTGGATTTTTGCATGTGAAATCGAGTAGTAGATTATTTTTGTTTGTGTCTTTTACCTCTATTTGCAGTACTGCATTTTCCAAAATTTAGACAATAATTAAAATCTCTCACTGATAAAGAAGATAACAGTAAATTTACACTCAGATTTAATGTACATCTTACTTGAAAGGTAACAATTCTGGTAAGTTTGTTATAGTGTGCCACTTAGTTTTGGGGGTAAAGCGTCTTGTGATAAGGATGGATGAAAGGCAGCATAGACAGATACAGACCAGAATTACCAGTTCTACCACCGTCGGTCCATACAGAGCAAATAACAACAACAACAACAACATTTATTTATATAGCACATTTTCATACAAAAAGTAGCTCAAAGTGCTTTACATAATGAAGAAAAGAAGAATAAAAGACAAATAAGAAATTAAAATAAGACAACCTTAGTTAACATAAGAAGGAGTAAGGTCCGATGGCCAGAGTGGACAGAAAAAACAAAAAAAAAACTCCAGAAGGCTGGAGAAAAAAATAAAATCTGTAGGGGTTCCAGGCCACGAGACCGCCCAGTCCCCTTTGGGCATTCTACCTAACATAAATGAAATAGTCCTCTTTGTAGTTAGGGTTCTCACGGAGTCACTTGATGCTGATGGTTATACAGACTTCTGGCTTTTAATCCATCCATCATTGTTGGAACATCATGGTGCTTTGGGTAGATGGTGGTGGCACAAGCCACCACCAATAGGACACCGGAAAAGGAAACAGAAGAGAGAGTAGGGGTTAGTACAGATTTTGAATGGTTATTATAATGACTTGGATATACAGAGTGTCAGGATTAAATTACAGTGAAGTTATGAGAAGGCCATGTTAAAGTAATGTGTTTTCAGTAGTTTTTTAAAGTGCTCCACTGTATTAGCCTGGCGAATTCCTACTGGCAGGCTATTCCAGATTTTAGGTGCATAACAGCAGAAGGCCGCCTCACCACTTCTTTTAAGTTTTGCTCTTGGAATTCTAAGGAGACACTCAGTTGAGGATCTGAGGTTGCGATTTGGAATATAAGGTGTCAGACATTCCGATATATAAGACGGGGCGAGATTATTTAAAGCTTTAAAAACCATAAGCAGAATTTTAAAGTCAATTCTGAATGACACAGGTAACCAGTGTAGTGACATCAAAACTGGAGAAATGTGTTCGGATTTTCTTTTCCTGGTAAGGATTCTAGCAGCTGCATTCTGCACTAACTGCAAACGATTGATGTCTTTTTTGGGTAGTCCTGAGAGGAGTGCATTACAGTAATCTAGTCGACTAAAGACAAACGCATGAACTAATTTCTCTGCATCTTTCGATGATATAAGAGGTCTAACTTTTGCTATGTTCCTTAGGTGAAAAAATGCTGTCCTAGTGATTATATTAATATGCGATTTAAAATTCAGATTACAATCAACGGTTACCCCTAAGCTTTTTACCTCCGATTTGACTTTTAATCCTAATGCATCCAGTTTATTTCTAATAGCCTCACTGTATCCATTATTGCCAATCACTAAGATTTCGGTTTTTTCTTTATTTAATTTGAGAAAGTTACTATTCATCCATTCTGAGATACAGGTTAGACATTGTGTTAGCGAATCAAGAGATTTAGGGTCATCAGGTGCTATTGATACATACAGCTGTGTGTCATCAGCATAGCTGTGGTAGCTCACGTTATGTCCCGAGATAATCTGACCTAATGGAAGCATGTAGATTGAGAAGAGCAGCGGACCCAGGATAGAGCCTTGTGGAACACCATATAGAATATCATGTGTCTTTGAGTTATAATTACCACAACTAACAAAGAATTTTCTCCCTGCCAGGTAGGATTCAAACCAGTTTAAGACACTGCCAGAGAGGCCCACCCATTGACTCAGGCGATTCTTAAGAATATTATGATCAATAGTGTCAAATGCGGCACTCAAATCTAAGAGGATGAGAACAGATAAATGGCCTCTGTCTGCATTTACCCGCAAGTCATTTACTACTTTAACGAGTGCAGTTTCTGTGCTGTGATTTGTTCTAAAACCTGACTGAAATTTATCAAGAAAATACGTTAGGCTCTTGCTCTTCTGCATATACACACTGTGTTTTTCTCATAGTTGGCAAATGTTAGTTGTTTTTGTACAGCCTAACTAAAGTTTGGTATTGTTTTCAGGGATGGAATAAACAAACTTTATGTTATAAATCTGTGTTAACAAAGTTAGGTACACTATTGACCAAAGGACAGTGTAGTTTTCAACTAAGAGCTGACACTCAAGGTTTTTATTTAATTGAAAATAATTTGTGTATTAACAGGAAATTATAGCCTCCCTTATGATGTATATTAGACTGGAGTTTATTATTATTTTAATTTTTTTTTTGCAAAATAATATACAGTATATTTTTTTATAGAAATGGTAATGTTCTGTAGTTTAAAACTGTGATTTTATTCTTTCCATAGAAAACAAGTAGTTAATTATGATCAAAGGACAATTTAGACATCATTATGATGCAGTATTAAGTTAGAGAGGGCTTACTATTTTCACCTACAAGATTCTGGATGATAAACAATGTGTACATTTTTTGTGAATTTGGACAATCATTTGCCCCATTTGCAGATTCTCCTTTAAGAGATAGCACATTTATTTATGGCTTGAGTTACAATTCTTATGTGCCATCGATCATTTAATTACTGCGTATTTAAATCACTGCTTGCTGTTTTCACAGTTTTTGAAGTTTATTCTCCTTTGAGCCATCCGTTTCTGTGTGTTTTACTAGTTGGTGCACATAGAATATATGATTTTTGACAAATTGCTTTGTTCATACTGGAGTTTTAATTAGTTATAGAATATTTTTATTATTTTCCTCTTTTATCTTTGAAGTTCATATTGATTAAAGCCAAACTAATTTAATTGTTCTGCAACTTGATCACAGTTATTATGATGGGGGTAAAAAAGAAAAAGATATATTGAAGAGTTAACAAAAGAAAGGAAAGAGGAAATGCATTTATTTCATAAAATAACAGAACCAAGTTTAGTTTTTTCTTGCTTTATGCAAGCAGTTCTTTTTTATTAGTTTAAAAGATATTTGCAATTTTAGCATATTATCTAGATTGAGCTCTGAAGAAAATGTTCAATGTATATACAGTATAAACTTTTACCTTGGTGAATCTTCACCTTAAAGCCAAATACAGTATACACTGGTACAAAAGTAAATTATGTTGTGTGGAGTTATTTTTTGAGAGAATAGCACCTCTCTACAGATGATATTAGCTCCACTTCCCATACCGATGGGCTTGTTAAACACTTGAAGAGAAGGACAGCAGTTACAAAAGTGACTTAGAAAATCAATTGTCTTCCTAACCACTTTGTCTGGCCTGACTAGACATCATGCTGACTTGCCTCTGGGATGACTTTTCCAGTTTTATTTTTTCCCCATCCTAAAAAACAACTCCAAATACAGCATTTTATTTTGACTCTTGTGTGTTCTTCAGAACTTTACTACTTTTAACTATACCTCCAAAAAGACACATTCTTCATTTATGTTGCAACTTTCTTTGTATTTTTAGTGATTGATTGATTGATTTATATTATATATTATTATTATATAATTTCCTAGATTGGCTAAACCCACTATATAGCATTGTCGTCAGGCTACTTCTGCACTTATTATTTCACCTGCAAGACCCTTCAATTTTAAATAGTTCAACCACGTGGAAGCAGCTAAAAGAGAGCTGTTTTATAATTTGCATTGTAACATGTATCTTGTGTTATCATCATGAATCTTCGGCAGGTAGATAAAAAAAATGCAAATATACTATAAGAGAAAACTTATAGCTTGAGGTGAAGGTTATAAAGAGGTCAACCTGTCTGTGGAGTTATTTTTAAATTAAGATTGTGTACTTCTAGTTTCTTCTAGAAATGGAACAATTAGGGAACTGGAGATGACGTATTTTGAAAAGTGAAATAGTTACTCCAAACCTTTTGGAGAGTACAAGATGAAGAAAGAGTTACAAGTTTGTGCTTAAGTTGTTTCCAAAACCTGTTCTTAAAAAAAAGTTACCAGTAATGAGGTGGTGATTGTTTCTTTCCAACTGAAATACTGTATATTCTGCCTTTTAGGCTCTGAGATTTACATTTTCATTTTGGTAAGAGAGTTTTAATGATTATTTTGTCAGGACATATGATTTTTTCACAATTTTTTTTTTGCCATATTTGCCTCTGAAACATTAAAACTAACATGTCCTCTTGATGAGTTGTGCCAGGGAAGTGACAGCAATATTATTTTAAGAGCATGTGTGCAGAGGACTTCTATTATTTCCTGGTTTTCTCAGGGAATTCAATTTCTGGCATTGCAGCAGGTCTCAGCACTGCACCGGATGTTGTTGACACTCAGCTTTGAAAGAGATCTCAAAGACTGCCAAGCAGGCATCAGTAGTGGGGCTCTGCTTTCAAAACAAGAATTATTAAATGCTGTTAGCAAGCCAGCCAAGCTTTGAATACATTGTAGGTCAATCATTATCATGACGATGATTATCAGGGCAGTGTTTTTGCTACAAAAACCTTCTGGGCAAATTATGTCTATAAGTTTACTCTTTAAAATACTATATATTGGCAAAACATCAACCTATATACACACATTTGAGTTAGATTCAGGTGAATTCAGCTACTGTAAATCCACAAACTATTAACTTTATACTTTTTGATAATAAGAAGAATCTATACAATTACATTTGCAATTTGTGTCTGTGTATTTTAATTTATTCATTCATTTTTACCTCTTACCAATTTTAGTTAATTTCATGTTCTGTCTTACACAATTAAACTTACATTGCTTCAACCATCCACATTTTTTATGTTCAGCTGATTTTGTTAGCTTAGTAGGATTTCACTTGAAAAGAATGTAAGTCTGGTGCCCGTAGCAGAAACAATCATTTGTTCTGACACATTTGCTTTGCATTGCTGTTTAAATATAGACATGTCCAGGACATTTGCTTTATTCATCAAAACTATCAAAAATGGTTATATTTGCTCCCAAGGAAACTTGCACAGTTGGCTGATAACTAACTGCTTTCTCAATAAGAAATATGTCTTTTAGTTTTTTTTTTGTTTTTTTTAGTAAATGTGTTGCCATGTATTAGATCTTACTTTCAATTCAGGCAACAGGAAGAAAAATAAATGAGACACCTTTATCACATTCCACATAATGAAATGTAGTAGGAACGCCCATCTGTGAAAGAAAAATGAAGGAGGACTTTTTTTTTTTAATAATAAAGGAAAACATGCTGGCTTTCACATATAGTCAGACTCTTATGACAGTCTTCCATCTGAATGTTGATTTCAAGCTACAACTTAGGGTGGGAAAAATTGGAGAACCTAAAAACTCTACTGTAAAACAGTTATCAGACTGTTAGGAATATTACTTCTAATTAGTCCCCTTTTAGGCATCTTCTTGTAACAGAGACATGCACAAACTTCAAAATTAATTTGCAAAGGAAAGTAAGCGTCTCTGTCTCTGTGCAAGACATTCTTCACTTCATCAATTGATGTTTTTAAACTTGGAGAGACAGAAATGTATCCTGAGACTCAAATCAGGAACCTGTCTAGTGTAGGATGCCACTCAACTGAGGGGTACACTCGTTCACACTGCTGCAAAAGTAGGATTTGATCTACTTCATAAAGCTTGCAAGGACATCCATGAATATGGGAGGAAATGAGAGAGGAAAAATACATCAACATGAAAGTGGAACTTTGAGTTGTGAGGTTGTAATACTAACCATTATATCCCCATGCCAACCTTGCTTAATTCCCCTACTTAGAAGTGTGCTTGTACGCCACTATGATATACTGTTCAACAAAGTGCAACTGTTCATTATCTATTTACTCATATTGAGATCGGTCAAGCTATCTTGACTTGTGGAAACAGCACCTTCCCTTTCAAATCCTTAGCTTGTCAAACTAATAACAAATACATTTATTACAGCTGCCTTCAGGGAAAATTCTGTCGACTATCTCTCTATCCAGAGAAAACATCTTTAGCTGCCTCCTCCCCCATTTTGGCTCTAAATTGTGATTGTACTGTAGAAATATTTTGTTAACACAGAGATTTAACAGTAAAAGTAGTTTATACTGTATATCTGCTCAGTCCACTTGATATATATTTAAAATATATAAAGCAAATAGTTATAAGTAATTTATTATATATATGGTTAGGTTTAATATTTAGTCATCATTTTTTTTTTAAAGATTCACACACTAGACATCTGAAACAGTGCATTTTATTTATTTATTTATAGCAATATATTTTACACCATTTAATCTCCTAATGTGCTATTCTTGTGGCCATGGTTTTTATATGAACATATGTATTGTTATATATTGCAATCAGATGAAATGAGAATATGACTGTAATTATGATCAAGATGGCATTTTAGCTAAAAAAATCATATACAAGAATTTGTAATTTACGTGGTAATTTTAAACTTGCAAGCCCTCAAGTCAGAAATCTGTACTTGCTTATAATCTCAATTAAAACTCTGAGTGATTCTTCTTTAAGGTCCCAGTTGGCAGAAAATTATTTTAATTTTATGGTACTCTGGAAACTGCCAGTTGGTATGATGGCTGTCTTCTATGGAAAAATAACACAGTTGATTTGAGAATTCTTGACAGGTTAAATTGCAGTTCCCAATTTTCTATCGTCCTGATTTTTTTTTTTTTTTTGCTATTAATGTCTTCATAAATAACAATATATAAGGTGCTTAAAAAATCAAAGGACTGAGATCTGTTAAAAGTCTTTGTTCACAGAAAGTGTAAAAAATATGAATTTTCATTTTTTTAAAGGAATACTAAACCCAAAATGTATAGATTTCTTTTATATGTTACTTATCCTGTGTAGTTTGTAATGATAGCAAAAAAAAAAAAAAATTTAATCTCATGTTTTCATGCAGAACAAGAGAAAAAAGATAATGATATAATAAAACCCATTGAAGACCAGTGCTGCAAACTGGTAAACACAACAAAATAATGTTACGCGTGTGCATAATTTACATTCTCGTTATTCAGCCCTTTTCTCATAAATGCACACAATTCATTAATATTTTGCTAAAATATTATTAATAGTTAACTTCTGGAAAAATAAGCACATAACATAATCTGGAAAGGCATTCCCATATACTGAACTTTTAAATTGAAGATCTGCCTCTAGCTCTCATTCATCGGTTAAGAGTCTTGTCGTGTGAATTATGCAACACAAGTCATGTGAGAAGATTTCTCATCTTTCCATGGATATTTTTTGCATTGTGTGCTATTGTACAGCAATGGATGCCATTGGGTTTTATTATATGATAAACTTCTTTCTCTTGTTCTACATGAAAACAGGAGATAAAAAAAAAATCACCATTGCTACAAACTACTGTACATATAAAAAAGTATTACCGGTACTTTAAAAGAAAATTCCAATAGTATTGACTATCTGGTCTTGCAAATGAATTGTGAGATTCAGTTGTTGTAAAGTACATAATTCTCATTACAGTATAGAATGGTAAATGTAGATTGTGATATTTTAGTGTTAAAAAAACATGTACTAAATATATGGCATGTATGCATCTCTTCTGCTAGGAATGTGTTCGAATTACTGCACATACAGTACATCAAGTTTGTGCCATTACTGTGAAAAACGAAATAGGTCTCAAACATGCAACATTTTTATTTACCACATTGTCTCCACTATTAAACCAATGCAAGCAATAAAATAAATGGCCATTCAACAACTGCTGAGCCCATTTAATCTAGTTCACTCATTCTCACAGCATCAGGTGAAAGGCAGGACAGAAACAGCCAATGGACGGGGTGGCAGTCCATTGTGATGTATATACTGGATTTGCACATTCCTTTATTCTGCAACATAGGGACAGTTTAACATCACCAGTTACCTTAAAGTACATGTGCATTGAAATGTCCAGTAGAAAAGTGGAGTGATGCCACAACGAAGTAGACATGAAATAGCAGAATGAAGATCTCATACAATTTTTAGGTAGAATATAAGAGTTAAATATGGGTTTGCATAGAAATGCAGCTTCTTACATTTAAGATAATGATAGATCCCATCAATGCTGCTAAGATTTTAATGCAATTAGCTTCCATAAATGCTTTATATAATTTGAAGTAGTGTTAAATAGTATTTGAAGAAATCATATAATTATATTTAAATATATATGAAATTTAAAAATTATAATTTGAAAAAGTCATAAACTAAACATAAGCAGAAATTTTCATATAGCTTTATTTTCAGAAAGAGTGGACAAACTCTCAATACTAAAAGCCAGTCCCACCTAGAAGCAGGCATTTTTATTTTCTGTTAGCTATTAATATAACATATCTTTTTTTGGAAATGGTAAATGTTTCCTCAGTTCAATAATAAAAACAAACTCACAGGAGCAGACGCACACACATCTTTCTGATTTTGTTTTAGAGAACAATGAATACACTACACTGAGCCATGCCCTCCAGCAAGTTAATTTGCTTTAACAGACAGATGTAACCCACTTTCTTTGTTATTTTAAGTGGATGTATCAAAAAGTGGACAGAATAATAATAAAGCAGAGTAGATAGAATAAAAGAAAACTGAAGAGGAAAACAAAGTAATTTGAAATATTTAAAATTGAGCTAGTTTTCTTCTGCTCCACTCTGTGACAAAGGGAAATGCTATTCATTTTATTTTTTGGAAATCTTTGGAACAGATTATAAAAGGCACAGTATTACTACAAAGAAGTAACACATTTGATGTAAAAACAAAATGTCACTGGCAAGCCCCTGTATTACTTTTAAGTCTACAGAATATTTGATTTATTATTATTTTTATAAAAGAAACATAATATCTTTATAATGATGTGTATGTGTGTCTGTAGAATGTGGTCTTCAGTGGTGAGTCCCCAAATTTCTATGAATACATTACCTCATAATGGAATGAAACAATTGTACTTAAGTATTTCCTTTTTGTAAGACTGTTTTTTTTCCTTTGGAGTTTTTCTTATATAGAACATTATTTAGGGGAAAAAGCCAGTTACTTGCTGCCATGTGACCTTTCCACCAGGTGATATACATACACAAGAAAAGTGTCAGAGGGTGCAAAAGCCTTATTCACCAATAGTAAGAAAAAATATCTTTAAAAATATTATAATCCAGTTTTTGTGTTTGTATTTAGTTGCTGAGGTACTGTGTTTGTGAACAGAAGCTTATAGTAGTACAAAGTGTTAAACATGCCTAAATCCATCCATCCATTTTCCAACCCGCTGAATCCGAACACGGGGTCACGAGGGTCTGCTGGAGCCAATCCCAGCCAACACAGGGCACAAGGCAGGAAACAATCCACCACAGGACACACACACACACACACCCACACACCAAGCACACACTAGGGCCATTTCAGAATCGCCAATCCACCTAATCTGCATGTCTTTGGACTGTGGGAGGAAACTGGAGTACCCGGGGAAAACCCACGCAGACATGGGGAGAACATGCAAACTCCATGCAGGAAGGACCCGGGAAGCGAACCCAGGTCTCCTAACTGCAAGGCAGCAGTGCCACCGTGTCGCCCACATGCCTAAATGATCATTAAAAATACCAAACTACTTAAGCCCAGTTTTTTTTCAGTTTTCATCAATTTTGAAATGCCAGTTGGCAAGAATATAGAATCAAAATACCATTCAGATGAGACACGGTGGTCTAAGCTTACTCCAGCAGTGTTAGGCACAAGCAAAACTAATTTAGCACAGGGCAGGACTGATGTTTACTGTTTAGTAGCTAATGGTAAATCCTGAATATGACTAAACCTGATTTGTTCTTTTTAGGTAATTGGTGATACAGTATATTATACTTAATGTATGTATATTGGGTTGTCAAAAACATAAGGCTGTTTTTTATTTTAATTCATGCAAATATCTTTCACATTTCCCTCATAAATATGAACATTTAAACCTTTATATCACTGTACAAAACACCTCCTTCAAGCTATTTCTGCCGCTCAGTGTGCTCATGTCAACCCCATGTCTTGATCTCATTTGAGACACTGTGAGGTAAATGGAGAGAGGGATTTATATGGAGAAATATTCTCCTTGATAATTATCTGTCCAAAAGAGATAACATCTCAGAAATGAAATCTAATTTAGGCATCTTAATGCAACAGAACAAATTAGCTAAAGAGAACAAAGATGTGCAGATAGGATTCTTGGGGGCTTCAGTTTCTAAATTAATAGGTGTGAAAAATGAGTTGATGAAATAGGTCTTTTCCTGCTACACTTCTCATCAGTTCCATCTCTGTAATACTTTTACCTAAATATGCAGGTAGCTCCAGCAGCAATATTAGCATCATTCTGAGAGCTTTAGTAAGACATTTTAATAGATTTATTATGAAAAATAGTTTTGTTTCTGTATCTTGATATCATTCGCATGTGGTTGCTGTAGTTTATATAGTTGTTTTTTTATTGACTTCAATGTGTTTGCAATGAACATTCCTTTGTTTTTTAATATACTGTATATACAAAAAACAGTAAAGTTCAAGGGCTCAAATCACACATTAATCATTTATGTAATTATTCTATGTTAATACAAAAAAACAGTAAAGTTCAAGGGCTCAAATCACACATTAATCATTTATATAATTATTCTATGTTAAGATTTCTTAGAGGTGATACTGTGTGTCCCACCACTTTCTTAGTGCTGGAGTATAATCCTGTAACAATTGGTACAATGACTGATCTAACTGTGATGAAATACTTGTACACCTCGGGTTGAATTTAACAACAGGCCTAGATTTAGAGTTCTGGATTACTGCAACAGTTACCTGTGTAGTATGGGAGGAACAATTCCAGAGAAAACCCATGTTAATTTAGAGAAAACATAGTATCCAAATAAATACTAACCACTGTGAAAATAGTGTGTGTATATATATATAGGGTGGCACAGTGGCGCAGTGGTAGCGCTGCTGCCTCACAGTAAGGAGACCTGGGTTTGCTTCCCGGGTCCTCCCTGCGTGGAGTTTGCATGTTCTCCCCATGTCTGTGCGGGTTTCCTCCGGGTGCTCCGGTTTCCTCTCACAGTCCAAAGACATGCAGGTTAGGTGCATTGGCAATCTTAAATTGTCCCTAGTGTGTGCTGTGTGCTGTGTGTGTGTGTGGCCTATGGTGGGCTAGCGCCCTGCCCAGGGTTTATTTCCTGCCTTGCACCCTGTGCTGGCTGAGATTGGCTCCGGCAGACCCCGTGACCCTGTGTTTGGATATAGCATATATCTGTATACACAGGCACTTTTCAGAGTGGTTAATATTTATTACTAATTATTATATATATATATATGTATATATATATATATATATATATATATACTGTATATATATATATATATATATATATATATATATATATATATACACACACACATACATATATATATATATATATATATATATATATATATATATACACATACATATACTGTATATATATAAATATGTGTGTTTATATATGTATATATGTATGTGTGAATATATTTATGCATGTATGTATTTATAAATGTGTACAAACACAAACAGTATACAACACATACACACTTACAGCCAACTGAGCCTACACAATGTCATAAGGAGGAATCGAGCACCCAGAAGTAGTTGATTCATTAAAGGCCCTTTGTCAAACCTAGCACCCAGGTGCCAACAATGTTAAGTGCTTTTGCTGGGATGCTTCAGTATGTATATATAGTGTGTGTGTTTTAAATATTTTATATGTTCTGTTCTGATATGTTAAGTGCCTATATAACAGCTGTGTGAATGCTTTTAAACATTTCTTCCCATTTGCATAAATCATGTGGTACAAAGGATATTTCAGACCATAGCCTGAAGGGACATACTGTGTGTCCAGGTAGGGACAGAGACTAGTATATCATTCAGGGTTGTTAACCCAAGAGGTGTTAAGACTTCTATGCAGTAGTGGTAGAAGCTCCATTGCTTGTATTGTTTTACTTTTTTCTAAAGGTTGTGTTTAGCAAAATGACTAGTTTATGATTTATTTTAATTTAACTTTATAGAAATTAGCTTTAATATTCAGCGTTTTGAAGACTAATGCAGTACATTCAGTAGATTATTATCTTCAGAATTTGTAGCTGTAACTGACCTTTATCTACTGCAATCTGTTTTTATTCAGTACAGTGTTTGCAGGGCAAGATCAGATTAAGAAAGATGATCAAAACCAAGAGAGATGAGAAGCTAGCTTTGGCCAGAGGGAATGAAGAAAATATGGAAGGAACAGAATGAAAGAAAACCAGATTAAGAAAAAAAGAAATGAGGCAAAACTCCAGTCCTCATTTGTAATGCACAGTAGCCCTAATTTGCAGTGTCTAGTTCAGTCTTCCTCTTCTGTATGAAGTCTAACAATTTGCTGACTTATGGCCTTGTAATTAAGGCCATGAGCCAAGTATAGGGACTCTGTTTCTTTTTTAAGAGTTTTCCTTATTTCCCTTTTTTTGCTCTTTGTCCGTGTTATTTCTTAAAAACCACATCAGTGCTATACAAGCTGTTGCAATTAATTTGCCCAGTAATTAAAGCCAATGGTAGGCTGATAATCAAAAGCATTTTGTTTATTTGGCTATATTGCTTCTTGTATTCCTCGAAGGTTTTCTGATTTTCCGGTGACGCATATTCTTTCTAGCCACTAGCAGACACTTGGCATTTCATTTTGATTCTTTTGTACAGAGTCCTGCATTGAACCTTAAGTGAACCACTTTTTCTAAGAAAACTTTGTGATGTGGAAAGATGGAAAGAAGCAATTTAGGTCACAAGGAGAAGGTGAACTATCACTCTCTCTCTTTTTCCAATCAAAATGTTTTTATCTTTTTGATGAGTGGTTTCATGAGACAAAGACTGGGGCTGTAAGGCCAAGTGCTACCCACTGTGCAACAGGGCAGCCCCTCACTGTGCTCATTTCCTCCTTTAATAAACGGCTTAGGAGAAGTGACATACACATTTATTAACATTTTGAAAAATGGTGAAACGTTTTCCCACCATTCTGCCCAGGGTATTGGTATATCAACATATAAATAAATCTTACAGTTAGTACCACAGTTATTGGGGTGTTATATTGTAAAACTGTGATTACGTCCATTGCTTAAAAGTAAGTGCAACGGCCTCTCCTGAGATTCAAAAATAACCCATTCCAAATGGGTGAATTAGGTGGATTAGTCTACCTACCTTGTCACAAATATAACATCTATGTTAAGTTAATCAAATTCACAAAGTAGATTTAAAGTTTGTCAGGGGTTCAAAATATGCCTTCTAGGTGATGCAGCGGTTTATTATAAATTAGAAGATGCATAATTCTCTTCAATCGATATTGAGGCCGTGTCACATTTGATGACTCTTCCAGTGATTTTCAGTTGTCGTCTTCATTTACACAACCTTAGCAGTCAGCGGTGTGCTTGCATAGTCATACATACCTTGTGACTCATTACAACTAGTCCTCGATTCGCCCCAACAACAGGTTTGATGTTGTCTTTAGTTGTAGGGATGGGCTCTGTGTGCATGAGAGCTGACAACCAGTGAATGCTCATCTAGAACTACAGTGAACAGAATGTCTTTCCGAATGTCTCATGTTTTATTTGACACAATAAATTGGAAAATGAAAATAAAGGGCAGAGGTTGTGGCTCTATTGATGTGGTTAAACTGTTTTTATCTATTAACCCTTTGTGCAGCACCGACTACATCAGACAGCACTCTACTGGCTGTCAGAAAAAGTAGTGAGCTCAACTGTGCTGGAAAGTCATCACACAGTTTCTAAATTTGAAAAGCACAGTAATTGTTTTAGTCATATAAATTGACATGGTCTGGATCAGCAACTGCAGTCAGCCAAATGTGATACATCCTCCATCTTGAAGTTGCATAATGTGACATCATTAGCTTTAGTCTTGGGAAAATTTTATTGTTGTGTTTTATTTTTGTAAGTGGTGTGACTCTCCACTTCCTTTGTGCAGTGTTTATCCATATATTTGTCCGATAAAAGCATAACTTTTAATGTATTGTTTGTGGTCACTTCATGAATTTGAACTAAATGGAAAAAAATGGTTTGCTTGCAATGATTGAATGGAGAACAGCAGCTTCTGTTTTGTTAAATTTGACCAACCAGTCCTTAAAAACTGATATTCCTTTAGTGGACTGAGAAACCTAAAATGTGAATTCCCTTTGTATGTGCATGTGACTGTTCAGAAAAGATCCCCATATCCCGAAAATGAAATTTAAGAATCATCTCTGAAAGTAATTCTTTAACAGCATGCTTTGGAGGATAATGCAAAACACTTTTCACACACAGACACCAAGAAATTAGTTGTATGGCCACCCTTATAAATGTTTCTTAAGGTGCATAATTAAACTGTAAGAAATCAATATCAGGGCAATACTAATTATACTGTACAAACAGAGAAAATTGTTGGCTTTTAAATTTCCTTTGCATGAATGAGAATATCCTGAGATGAACTGGAATCCTTGGCAGCAGTGATTTCAGTCTTATCTCTGAGGCTCCCAGGGGCCCAGCCTCCTGTAATTCTGCAGTAAAGTAAGCTGTTTGGAAAAGAACTGTATTAATGAACAAATAAATGCAGGAACATGCATAAAATGTTTGGTTATGGTTTCCATATGGTCATCCTAGGCAGCTTCTGTTGGCATATTTTGGCATATTCATTTATGGCACCTCGATAATCGCTATTGCAAAATTTTTAAAGTAAATATTTGGCATCCTGCACACCAATAGAATATGGAAGAAAGTTCTCTGTCTTGGTAGTAATTAGAGTTAAATTAGTACTAACACATTAATGTTGCAGTTGTAGAGATACAAGACCATTGCTTGCAGCCTGATTATTAACAACATTGAAAAATTTGCAGCTTGTGAATCTTCAAAGTTAAAATTATATTTGATTTGTTACAGACTTTTCCACTATTCATTATACATCCATTTGAAATACATCATTGGCAATTACAAATAAATGTTTAACTGTGCTTTTTATAATTACATAATATAGCCATTCAGTGCCAGAATATTGAATGATCCATCCATTTAGAAGTTGACTCCTGAATGCAAATGTGCATACCTTTATTACTTTGCCTTTAGAGGATATTAGCACTCTCTTTCTTTCTCTCTCTTTCTCTCTCTCTCTCTCTTCCACATCCCCCTCCTTCTCCTCCCACCATCCCTCCCTGCATTTCCTACTAGCCTACACTCTGCAATAAAGAGATGATTGAATCTCATCTGATGCTGCAGGCAGTTAAAGGTAACAGAGCAGGGCCTGTGTTCTTTACAGTTACAAGGGAGAGGCAATAGGGACTGACAGTGACGAATGCAGCAGTGACGTTCCACCAACACTGGCTCTTGCTCTCCAGCTTTTCTTCTCTTTCCAGATGCACAGTGTGGTTCTGTTTTTATATCCCTTCCTAGTGTTGCCAGTATAATAAGCGTGAAATAGAATGTCTTTTTAATCTTCAAAAAGGCAGAAAATTCCTCCTTGACTATGACAAATATGTGTCTCAGGATCATAGACTAGTTTTGCAATTAAAATTTGAATTGTGAGGTTTACCACAATGCTTGTGATTATACTATTATTGGGGCAGGTCATCAATTTCTGTGCAATGAGTTGGTATATACTGATAAATTGTAATACATTTTTAAATGGATAAGTACGTTAATTCAAAAGGAAGCCAGAAGTTCTTTTTCTAAAGTGGGTGCTATACAATTATTAACACAACTGTGCAAGAAAAGAAAGATTAGAAAGCTGTTTTGACCTTCTATTTACTCCAGTAGGCATCACCAACTACAAGTGAGAAATGGATCAATACTGCAGTTGATGGACCTATTCTTATGGGCTTCAGGTGCCAGTAATGACTTCAAACTGCAAGAGTTTGATTTTTTTTTAACAGCAGTATAATCAATGGCTGGCAAAATTCCTGTCTCATGGTGCTTAAGGCTGTAAGTTCATTTTTACTGTGCACAAAATGGTCCCATTATTGGTCATGAGGCTATGAGAAGATCAAAAATATAACATTAATGTTAAAAAAAAAAGATGCTTGTTTCTAGATGGGTGCCTTCAGTTCTCTCCATTGGTCTATTCTTGCAGAACATTTTAATCCAAATACAGCAGAGTTGCTTACTTTAGGAGCTAATGTTTTTGGTTCCTCAAAGAGATAGGGAATAGTATAATGGCAACACATTCTCATTTAAAGTTTAATTTTTCAAGAATATATTTTAATACGTCTTCACTGTATCCATTGAATAATCCTTTCTTTTCATCCAAGAAAAACAGAATCTGTTAGTTCAAAGTTTTTAATATTTTAACCTCACTTTGTAAACAATAAAAATACTTACATCTCCAGAAACAGTTGCCTGTTTTCTTGTTTATTTGTTGTAGATATCAATATGTGTTTTTGTTGATGACATATGAGACATATCACTATAATCCCTTCATGTACACCAGTATCCGCTTTTCCTACATGTTTATTTTTGTACTAGGGGGTTCGCCCCCTGCTCACTTTGTTTGCCAACCCCCCCCTGGCCTGCCGCTCACTTTGTGAAGAGGGGGGCTAAACACACCCTAAGGAGATGCGGTCGCTCCTCCAAAACTCCCTCTTAAACGGTGATACAATGAGAAACAAATATAGTTTTTTTTTAAACCTCCTCTTTGCTCGATCAGGTGCTGGCTTGTTGCTGCTGCCATGCGGAGTGATCTGGATCTCGCATGGCGCTTCAAACATTTAAAAGCCTGTACCATAGCTGTCCTATTCTTTGTCTTTTATTTTGGGCGTGGTTACATCTCTTGGCACAAAGTCTCGTCTCGTGGGACATGAGTTCTTGATATTTTTTAGTTTATAGTTTAAAAATGGAATAACAATCTGCAAATCTAACGAGATCACGTTAAACTTTGATAAATTCTGAAAAGAATGATACCAAACATATATATGTAGGTTTTAAAATAAGTCAGATTTAAAGCATGACAAAAAAGTGACATAAAAAGTCACATAAAATTGTTGCACAAAATCGTTGCACTTTTAGGCTTAGGATTTTATATATATATATATATATAAAGTAGATTAGGGCTGTAGTGCTGTAAAAATGCTGTAAAAACCTTCAGTTTTTTAGGGGGACTGTCTAAGTCAATTAACTTAAGTATCAGAGAACAGAAGTACCAGACAAAAAGACAAAATACAAAAAAAATATAGACAATATGTGTATGTGTATATATTGTATATGTACAGTATATATACTGATGGAGGGGGAGGAAGAAATATAAAACTTTCAAACTTTTCAAGATTAATCACTGAAATAGTAATACAAAGATAATAATAAGAAAACCGAAGTGTTCAACAACAGGAGAACTATAACTGTTGTGAACATAAGCAAGCTATTTTCTTGTATGCCCGCAACTACTTGACATCTTCAGTGTCTGAACCTATAGAGTTACTCCATTCCTTCAGAAGGGCCTGACAAAGTTGCTGGACATTGATGGAGAGAAAGTCATGTCTCTAGATATCTCCATTAATGACATACCAAAAGTGGTCCATGGGGTTAATGTTTTGAGAAAAGGTAGGCTAAGGCAGCACCTGCACACCAGCATTAATGTGGCCTCAGTTGTTGAGTATGGCATGATATTGTCATTATGTTGAGTCAGACATCACCTTGCCTCAGGCAGGTCATCTTGTACCAAAGCTAGCAGCATGGAGCCTGCCCCTTACTACCCTGTCACTGATGGCAGATGATGTGGCTTCAGTCATTTCTGCTTTGGTGTGTTTACTAGATGATGACCAGATCTTGGACTGCCAAATGTTGTGCTAGTCTGTTCAAACCATGCCTGTTGTGAGGACACATTTAAACAGCTTAATCCACAGTGTCTGGCAGCTCTGGTATATGACATGCCCTTACTTATGTGACTTTTGGAACAATATGTTAAGCTTTGAATTACGGTTTATTTACAGTATAGGAGACCAATTTGTACATCATTATACCTACTGAGTCAAAGTGTATCTCATGAACTTCATGAGTTTGGCCAGTTGCATTGCCTTACTGCAAATGCTGTATTGCTTACCAGAAGATCTGAAACAAATTGACACTCCTTTAAGAGCACAAGGTACAGTCATTTAAAAAAGTAAGTACACCCAATGGAAATTGTTGACTATTTCAAAATAATTGAAAAGGCAAACATTAGCTGTTCTTTCAAACAGTACCTACAAATAAAGGTGATACACTTGAACAAATCACACATGCAATTGATACAGTATATTCATTCTCAGAATATGAATAAACAAAAATGCAGATTTGTCACATGAAAATGTAAGTACACATTTACATTTATCACCACTTCCAATGATTAGAACCTCCTTAGGGGCTATGCAGATGGAACCTGCCTTATTTACGATGTAGGTTTCTTTGGTCTATTGACGTGTGTAGTGTCATCATGCCAAAATCATAGGAGCTCCCTAAAGCCTTTTGAAAGCAGTTTATGAAGGCTTATGAGTCTTGCAAGGGATTTTAAAAGATCACCAAATTATTTGAAATCAATCACTTCACAGTAAGAGGTGTGCCAGGAAGAAACCTTTGATGTGCAGAAAGAACATTTTAGGTAGACTACAGTTTGCCGTTGAAAATCCAGGCAAAGACCAGGGTCCTCATGTATAAACAGTGCGAACACACAGAAATGTTGTTTTCACAATCAAATCGCGATGTATAATACCTACACTTGGCGTAAAGCCACGCACTTTTCCACGGTACCTCATACCCTGTTGTACGCAAGTTCTCTGCTTGGTTTTGCAGACTGGCGGTACCCAGCGTCAAAGCAGTGCTACTCTTCCTGTGTGGTTACCCTTTCTTAGATCCACATCCACGACGGTGGTTTTATCAAATACACTGAAATTAACCGCATATCGTTCATAAATTTAATGCATCTGATTGTAATTAACCTGTAACAATATAATGGTCTACAGAATGGTCAAACAATTCTAAATACCATAACTGCTTTAGCACTGTTACTCTCACTACACCTTCTTCTTCTGTCAGCTGCTCCCATTAGGGGTTGCCACAGCAGATCATCTTTTTCCATATTACTCTCACTGCACCACTCGGAGTATTTATATCACTGTATCTGAGTGTGAATCACAGATCTACAGCGATTGGAAAGAGAATTATCGGTATACAGCATCAAGCACTCGCTGCCTCAGCCATTCGCTATTTGAACTGCTCTCATCCGAGCAACGCTTCACAGCCTTTCCTGTTCGGACCTCGCGGTTCACAAACAGTTTCATCCCAAGAACTATACACGCACTCAATCAGTCCATCAAGTGCTCCTTGTAGAACTATTTGTACTTGCAAGTTACCGTGAGGTAATTGTACTTATGATACAGTTATAATATTGCACAACCTGAGCCACTTTATAAAGCGCGTATTTACATATGATGACGATATCATTTTTAAGATGAACTGCAGCAAAATATGTTGATTGTATTATACAGATAAAACTTTAACTTTAACTACACGGTGCTGCAGCGCTAGCGAGCTTGAGCTTCGTTCACGGATTGTTCCTGACTCGTGCTGTATTCATGCTGTGGCTGGCACGACACTGGAAGGATGGATGGATAGAATAATTAAACGTTATGAAGATATTTCGATGTTCCTTAAAAGTTTTGAAGAATCGGCGTTCTAAGCTTACAGATGGCTTAACGTCTATTACAGAGCTGATTGTGTGGCAATTGGGTATTTGGAGAAAGAAAAGTAAGGACAGGAATTGGGGGTTAGTATGTTTGAAAAAGACAGTACTTCTGTAATAAAGCATTTCATTGAAGGTCGCGCATGGCGCAGCAAGCATCTTGCTGTAAGACATGAACAATCACTGAGCCACCGTGTTCCCATGTTTAATAACATGTTTTAACTTATATCATCATGAAAATGATATCACGTATACTTCTCAGTATTTTAATTATTCAGAGAGCTGTAATATTACAAACGTAATGGATTCTGTGTCCTGTCGGAGGAAGAGCACATATAAGATCAAATACACAACAACGCATTTAATGTGCTGCTTTAGTTACGATGGGATTTGAGAAACTAGTAAATTAAACGATTTTAAGATGAAGTTTATGATGTTCTACTTTAATGACAAAATAAACTACGTGATTAAAGTGGAAATTTCGAGATTAAAGTTGACATTTCGTGCTTTTTTCACACTGTGTGCCTTTTTTTTCACTGTACCCTAATAAGCTTTCATATAACACTCAGACGGTGGGCTACGAGTCGCCTTTTCACGCCGACTTTGATATGTGACAACTTTTTTATTTCGGGCACTGTGTGACTTTGTGAACTTGAGCTTTCGAGTTTCTCCAACACGATATGTCACTTGATCAACTTCCTTTTGTTGCTTATATATCTGTTTAAACCAACAAATAGTACGTTTTTCTTTGCCTCCATTTGGTATTCGTTGAAATTTTTCTATTTTTCCTCGTACTTTTGCCATTGCCTTTTCACAGAACGCTGGGCTTAAGGGCAATTTATATTGATTTGCATATTCAAAGAGGCATAATTCTGGGAGGAGTTGGGGCGGGACAGTAAGCGCGTGCACGTGCGTTTATTTGCACGCTGAGTGGGATTTATGTAGTGGAAGAACACGGAAGTTGGCGAACGCACAGATTCCTGCATCTGGATTTTTCTGTGTGAAAGCACATTTTGGCTTTTGTGCTTACAGTACGTCATGTTATAGTGCGAATTCTATGCACAGCGTTATACATGAGGCCCCAGGCCTTCTGGAACAATGTTTTCCAGACAAATGAATCAAAAATGGAGTTTTTTGGCCGCAGTAATAGTAGGCATGTTTGGCACAAGCTGAAGAGAGCATTTCAAGAGCAGAACCTCATACCTTACCTACTATGAAGCATGGTGGTGGAAATGTTATGGTTTAGGGTTGCTTTGCTGCATCAGGTCCTGGGCAACTTACAGTCATTGAGTCTGCTATGAATTTTACATCGTATTAAAGTGTGTTTGAGGAGAACTTGATGCCATCTGTTTCACAGTTAAAGCCGAACTGGAAATGAACATTTCAAAATGTAATGGTCTGAAGCACACTAGCAAATCCACCAAGGAATAACTCAAAAAGAAGAAATACAGGGTTATGAAGTGGTCTATTCAAAGCCCTGATTGGAATGCCAATAAAATGTTGTGGGGGGATTTGAAACGGACCATACAGACAAGGAAACCCAACAAATGTATTGCAAATTAAGGAATTTAACTTGGTGGAGTTGTCAAAAACTTTGCAGAGTCAAAGTCAGATACTGGCGAGTAGTTATGCAGAATGCTTATAAAACCTCATTTCTGGCAAAGGGAGCAATACCAGCATCTGATGTCAAGGGTTTACTTACGTTTTCCCCAGTAGACCATTACACATATTTTTGTTGAGTAAATTATTGAAAATGCAAATTTGTGTTTTTTTTTTTTTTTCAAGTATATCACCTTTATCTATAGGTGCTGTATCCATAAAGATCTAATGATTGCTTGTTCAAGTATTATAAAAAAATCACTTTTTGCATGACTATATAACTATAGTTTTCTTTTTGTAGAAAAAGGTTGCATTTTTTTTTACTGACATATGTATGTTTTTATGTAAATACATGTTTATAACCTGCTACACACTGTTACTTCAATAACTAAAAACAGTTAAGGAATTATTAGATTAACCAGAGATGTCTCTCTAACATCATGACACACTGGAGTATGTCAGCATGTAATGTGGACAGCTACCTTGAGTATTTCATGCTGGCAACATTTTGTTTTGCCACTTTTACATTTTTGTATGTTTGTTCTCAGTCTGCTGTGTCAAATCTTTTTCACTTTATTACAGATAAAAATCCTTTGCACATTTTAACCCTTTATTTTGTCCTGAGATTGTAAAAGTAAGCAGTAGGACGTTGTTTAGTGTAAATCAAAAGAAAAGCAAGCATGTTTTAGAATTTGTGATTTGTTAAATTCAATTTGTAGCTGCTAGCAGAAACTCTTGACTTCCTATCTTAGGGACAGTTCATTAACCCACGTATCTATGATATATTATCAGTACAACATTGGGCTGGACTGAGAGCAGTTTTTATAAGATGGCATTACAATAGGCATTAAATTTGCAAAGTATGTTTTCACAAGATACTGAACAAATCACATGCTCTCAGAAGTCTTTTATTCATTTCACTTCTACTTTGCTTTTTCTTGGTGCATTTCCCAGAAGCAACAAGCCAGACTTGACTGACTAGGCCATCAAATTGTCAGCAACAGTTTCCGACTTCTCCTAGGGAATTCCTGCACACTCCCACATCAGCTGAATAATATAATTGTCCAACGGATCCTGTTCAACACCACGCGTCTTAGCCAGTGCGGAGCACCCAGTAGGTATCCTAACCATAGACACAAACTGACTCATCTCAAACTAGAGTATCAGATTTTTTAACTGCTAGATCCTTTTGTGTTGCTAAGCTTCTCATCACTGTGAGCCAAGAAACCGTGAACAGGAAACTCATTTCAGCCACTTGTACTTGTGATTGTATGCGTTCAGTCATTACCTAGAAATAGAAATACCTTACCATAGGTGGGGATTGGAATGTAGACTATCAAGTAAATTGAAGTTTCTCTGCCATTGTCAGGTTCACCGTCAGCAAAACTGTCACTACTACACAGATTCTATTTGACTGAAAGGGAAGTTAAAAAAAAAAAAAAGAAAGAAAGAAAAATGATACCATTTTAGACCTGTTTTTACTTGATTCAAATTGGAGTCTATTGCTACATAGATCATCCAAGTTTCCATAAAACTGTATCTGGAGGAAAAAATTTAAATGCTAGTAAAGGGAGCTCTAGCTGACTTTAAATTTGTGAATGATGCCGACCATAACCTAGGCATGTTTTGTTTTTCTGATTTGAATTTGGCATTATTTGTAAATAAATGAATCCGTGTATTAATGAAAAACAAATATTATTGTCTCTACAACTGTGCAGTAGGGGCTTAACACTGAAATCATTATTAATATTATCGGTGTTGTATCTAAACGCAGGTTTCAAGGCACACACATTTAAAGTCTGAGGCATTTTTCATATGAACCTATTCCTTTTACAGCAGGTAGAGTTGTTATTTGCACCCTGAAAACTGAGTTTTCTCGTTGACAAAAATGTTTCACCTTGTAATAGGTCCATGTTACTTTTTATTTTGGTCTTTGACCCACCACTTTGACACCCTTGATTTTCCAAATAAGTTTATCTGTCCACGTTTCTTAAATGCTCATAATTTGTGTCTTTTGTTCCTCTTCAGCTCAGTCTTTGAAGCAAACAATGTTAAACTTCACAGTTGTGTTAATAATATTTCCACTAGGGGTACTTGCATGGATTTTCATATATGTTACACTTATTGCAAAAGGAATTATGTAACTATGCAATATTCACGTACAGTATACAGCATAAACGCAAGCATTGAACAGTAATACCACACTACTAAAAGTGTTGGCTAGTTGTCAAAAACTCCATTTAACAAAACTCCTAGAGAAAATAAATTCATAGGAGTTCCATAGGCCTCTGAAGCAAGTAAAGTCAGAGTTCTTCTAACCTAGATGACCTCCTGTCCTCCCAGATGTGTTGCATTGTCATACACCACAGGCCTAAGTCAATGACTATGGAATAATGTCATGGTCAGTAACTTTTAATGTCTAGGGTTCCTAATTAATCTCACATACCAAATGTTAAATGTAATTCTGTGTTTCTTCTTGCAGAGCTAAATTTAAGATTTTAAAAATCTGACCACAAGGAGTGATTTCTGCTGAAGACAGAAATGAATGAGTTCCCTTATCCTTAGAGAGTAGGGGTTGCACTTTCCTTTTCAATGCCTCTGGATGCTGTTTTCTTCACATCTCCTGGTGAAGCTGCTAATGTCTTTCTTTTTTGAGTGTGTTAACCAGAATCACGTACAATACTCCAAATGCTTCTGTGGTAATGCACTGCAAAACTGGAGCATAACCTGTTTTGATTTGTGATCCTCTATGCATTGTTTATAGTGCATGTCTTACAGGCAATTATAAATGTACAGTAATCCCTCACTTATCGCGGGAGATAGGTTCCAAGGCTGACCGCGATAACTGAATTTCCGCGAAGTAGAGACACCATATTTATTTAATTATTTAACGTGTATTTGGACGTTTTTAAACCCTCCCTGTATTGTTTACAACCCACCATTTACTCTATTAATAACAGGGACGACTGCTAAGCAATATGAAATCGGTAGATAAGTTTACACTTACTGTATGGCGAAGTACACGTAGCAGCTTGTAGGCAGTCATGATGTCGTCGACCTTGTTGCAAAGATTCCTAAAGCAGATTCCATCCAGACTACTGCCTTATCACGTCCACTTGCAACTCGTTTTGCACCCTGCCTAAAGGACACTGCGGCCGTAGATCTTATATGCTTTTCCTCCTTTTTAGATAAAAAGAATCGTGGACTCATTTATGCTGTAATGGTGTCCTCCAGCAGTGTAGCTGTTCCCTTCCTTCAACATATCCAAAACTTTTACCTTTTCTGCAATCATTTGCATCTTCTGTGCAGTAGCACGTTAATGCTGCAGGAGTGAGATGAGACTTCCTGGTTAATGCAATGCTCTGTCACTGAGCCAATCAGCAGCACACAGGAACTTAACTGCGTGCTCTGATTGGGTAGCTTCTCAGCCATCCGCCAATAGCATCTCTTGTATGAAATCAACTGGGCAAACCAACTTAAGAAGCAAGTAAAAAGACCCATTGTCCGCAGAAACCCGCGAAGCAGTGAAAAATCCACGTTATATATTTGGATATGCTTACATATAAAATCCGCGAAGTCGTGAATCCGCGAAAAGTGAACCGCGAAGTAGCGAGGGATTACTGTATTGGCTGACCGTATTGCACCATGGCAGTTCGATAGGTTTGTTTAAAGTACAGTAGTACGTAATAATTTATTTCAGTCATAATTTAATTCAGTCATTTAATTTGACTGAAATATTTTAAAAGAATATAATTTGGCAACAAACAAACACATGAACTGATCACTTAAAAAAAATAATTTCAGGAAAAAGATAATTCTTTAAGACCTTGTGAGTGAAAAAAGGCCTACTGTTATTTCAGGTAAGGTGGAAAATATACAAGTGTATATTTTGAACTGAGAAGATGTTTAAAAATACTGTGTACTAGAACATGAAAAAGAGGAAAAAGGAAGAAAAAAGCTGTTGGCCACAAACAACATCAGACCTCAAGAGCCGCACAAATCCAACAAATTCTTTTTATCACACCTGTCTTTTTTTTTTCCTTTGAGTGCAGTTTTTCTGATGTCATGAGGTCTAATCCAACCAGAAAACTGCTTCTCGCATACATGATTACTTCCCACAAGAAAGAGTGCCAGTCACTTCCACTGACATGGAAAGAAGTTGACCTTTCTGTTTTGCTGCTTGCTATTCCCAGTGATTTATTTTCTAGTGATGGAGCTTGGGGTTGATGGGTAGGGACTGCCTAGTGTAACACGTGCATTGATTAAAATGAAAAGAGCTTGTACTATGAACCTAAGTCAAAGGAAGACTTTATAATTAGCTATCCAAACAGTCCAGGGAAATGGGAGCACAGTGTGTGTGCTGTGTGTGTGCTTTCATTTTTTTTTCCCTTTTTTCATTGAATTTTCTGCCAACAGATTTTTATAGTCAAGAAAGAAAAATAGAGAAAATGATGAGAGCAGGGAGGTGGATGGAGAGATTTTTATCAGATTGATTGGTGTTCAGGTTTAATTATTTCCCCTGTTCCTGTAATAGACTTTCTTTGCTTCAGCGCTGAAATGAGATGCTATGCACAGGAGACAATTAATTGCTTTTTCCCCCTTTCAGTTGCTTTTTTTCCTCTTAACGCAGGGCTGCAAGATAGATAGCAGCTAAGCAAAGAAGACTCAGCTTGCGCCCTATGAAGCACACTTTTAAAGGCCTGCGTAACTGAGCCTTTCCATACTAATGTCTTTGCTTCCAGCTGACTTGTTGTGTAACCTTTAGTTAGGCATCATACCAGCTCAGACCACTTGGCAGATGCTTTTTACTGCCAATGTAAAGCTTAAGGGTTTTTATGTATTGCTTTTTCTTTTTGTTTTGCCTTCATTTATCTTGTCAGGGAGATTCTATCTTTATATTGCTTCATCTTCATTATAACTATTCAGTCTGCTTGCTTGAGATGGAAAGCAACGACAAAGCTTTAAAATCATGTTGTGGCTCAACTTGTCCAGAATCTCATTGGCATTGTAATTAGGACAGAAAATTAATATTTTCTGTATCATTTTTTTCTCTTTTGATATTGTCTGGTATATCCACATAAAACAGTTTTGTCCATCTTTACCAGATGAAAAAAAATCTTCAGGAAACATTTCAAAAAGCATGATTTTTCTCTAACAATAACCGGATGCAAAATATGATTTTAAGCCTAGCAAACACTAGTAATTTGGTGTGTTTTCAGTCCTTAATTCTTTAGCCCTCATGAAAGTTTCAAGACCTTAAATAGATAAATAGGTCATTCTTTCTCTTCCTTTCACTGTAAAAATCAAGTCTGCATCCTCAAAGAATTACCCAGGAGAATTTCTTTTCAAACATCTTCATTTGCTGCCTTTTAGGACTGAATTCTGTAGTGTATGTAAACTACAGAGCTTCATGAACTGAAAGTCTAATAGGTCTGATTGTCATATGTTGAGTGTTTGCATAAAGGCTCCCTGTTTGTGGGACTAACTTGGAACGACATGAACATAATTGATGTAAAAGTCCCGGATAGTCATTCTGTCATTGATCTTTAAAAAGACATCTTTGAATAGCAGTCCAAGCAATAATGGTTCATTTGCTCCTTTTATGTTGCAAGATCATTATGAATGAAAGTCTCTTGATAATTGCTTAAGGGAGAAAAAGCAATATCTTCTTAAATACATAGTGCTAGTGAACAGTTTATATAAGTTAGACTTTTTTATAGCAATAGTTAAGGCTAAAGAAGGAAATTCAAATGATGTAAAAAGGAGTTTTATTATTATTATTATTTCTTGTTCTTTAGAAATTAGACAGCATGGTGGCCCTGTGTTTGACATTGCTATCCTGTGGCTCCAGTGTTTGGGGTTTGGTTTCTGGCATAGTCATTGTCACAGGAGAAAGAAAAGGTAAAAAAAAGAAATATATATATTTGTATATTGTGGAAGATCAGCCTCGACACAGACAGACATTGAGACAGTCAATGTCCAAAACACACACGTTTATTTCAGTTCTGCACAACACAGCCACAATAACTCACATGACTCAGTCCTTTCCTTTAATTCTCTTTTTCTTCTGCTGCCTCCACTCCTCTCTCACAAGCTCTGTCCACTACCACCTGACTCTGGCTCTCTGAATGGAGTGAGGCGGCCCCTTTTATGGCGCACCCGGATGTGCTCCCTGATTATCTTCTAACAGCACTTCCTGGTGGCCCTTGCACCCGGAAGCACTCCGGGTGTATCTGGTTCCTGTCTTGGCTGCACTTCCTGGTGTAGAGGAAGTGCTATAGTCCATGGCGGTGCCCACGGACCCCGACAGGGTTGAGCTTCCCAGCTCTGTATCTGTGGCCCGGATGCTGTCCAGTGGTGCCGCCTTCTTGCGCGCCTTCTCGAGGCATCCTGGTGCGGCAAGGTCCCTGGTCATCTGCCATTTTATATATATATATATATATATATATATATATATATATATATATATATATATATATATATATATATACATATATATATATATATATACATATATATATATATACATATATATATATATATATATATATATATATATATATATATATATATACATACACACACACACACACACACACATATACTGAATATACCATATGTATGTTTATGAAACTATATATATCAATTGTCTATGTCTGCATGTGAGTGCCTCTGTCTGCAAGTACTGTATGTGAGTGAATGCATGCGTGTATGTGTATACAGTGGTGTGAAAAACTATTTGCCCCCTTCCTGATTTCTTATTCTTTTGCATGTTTGTCACACAAAATGTTTCTGATCATCAAACACATTTAACCATTAGTCAAATATAACACAAGTAAACACAAAATGCAGTTTTTAAATGATGGTTTTTATTATTTAGGGAGAAAAAAAATCCAAACCTACATGGCCCTGTGTGAAAAAGTAATTGCCCCCCTTGTTAAAAAATAACCTAACTGTGGTGTATCACACCTGAGTTCAATTTCCGTAGCCACCCCCAGGCCTGATTACTGCCACACCTGTTTCAATCAAGAAATCACTTAAATAGGAGCTGCCTGACACAGAGAAGTAGACCAAAAGCACCTCAAAAGCTAGACATCATGCCAAGATCCAAAGAAATTCAGGAACAAATGAGAACAGAAGTAATTGAGATCTATCAGTCTGGTAAAGGTTATAAAGCCATTTCTAAAGCTTTGGGACTCCAGCGAACCACAGTGAGAGCCATTATCCACAAATGGCAAAAACATGGAACAGTGGTGAACCTTCCCAGGAGTGGCTGGCCGACCAAAATTACCCCAAGAGCGCAGAGACGACTCATCCGAGAGGTCACAAAAGACCCCAGGACAACGTCTAAAGAACTGCAGGCCTCACTTGCCTCAATTAAGGTCAGTGTTCACGACTCCACCATAAGAAAGAGACTGGGCAAAAACGGCCTGCATGGCAGATTTCCAAGACGCAAACCACTGTTAAGCAAAAAGAACATTAGGGCTCGTCTCAATTTTGCTAAGAAACATCTCAATGATTGTCAAGACTTTTGGGAAAATACCTTGTGGACTGATGAGACAAAAGTTGAACTTTTTGGAAGGCAAATGTCCCGTTACATCTGGCGTAAAAGGAACACAGCATTTCAGAAAAAGAACATCATACCAACAGTAAAATATGGTGGTGGTAGTGTGATGGTCTGGGGTTGTTTTGCTGCTTCAGGACCTGGAAGGCTTGCTGTGATAGATGGAACCATGAATTCTACTGTCTACCAAAAAATCCTGAAGGAGAATGTCCGGCCATCTGTTTGTCAACTCAAGCTGAAGCGATCTTGGGTGCTGCAACAGGACAATGACCCAAAACACACCAGCAAATCCACCTCTGAATGGCTGAAGAAAAACAAAATGAAGACTTTGGAGTGGCCTAGTCAAAGTCCTGACCTGAATCCAATTGAGATGCTATGGCATGACCTTAAAAAGGCGGTTCATGCTAGAAAACCCTCAAATAAAGCTGAATTACAACAATTTTGCAAAGATGAGTGGGCCAAAATTCCTCCAGAGCGCTGTAAAAGACTCATTGCAAGTTATCGCAAACGCTTGATTGCAGTTATTGCTGCTAAGGGTGGCCCAACCAGTTATTAGGTTCAGGGGGCAATTACTTTTTCACACAGGGCCATGTAGGTTTGGATTTTTTTTTCTCCCTAAATAATAAAAACCACCATTTACAAACTGCATTTTGTGTTTACTTGTGTTATATTTGACTAATGGTTAAATGTGTTTGATGATCAGAAACATTTTGTGTGACAAACATGCAAAAGAATAAGAAATCAGGAAGGGGGAAAATAGTTTTTCACACCACTGTAAATATATAGATATTGATATACTGTAGATAAAGAGAAGTGTATATATTATATTCAGTGCTTTAAATGTAACCAAACTATTGCTGCTACTCATTGGTATAGTAAGAAAAGGTGACGGTACAATGAACTGTAGATTGTTACAATACAATGACAGTCTATTGAAGCGTGGGGGGCCTGATGGCGGTTTCCTGGGTGAAGATTCCAGAAGATTATTCTGTTGTTGCAAGACAGTGATAGTCAATTGGAGAGCAGGGTGGTGGCATGTCCCTCATGAAAATTAACAAAGACGTGCCAGCACTCATTGGTATGCTAAGAAAAGGTACTATGTTGAAACTGGAAGAAATGCATGTATTGTACCAGCACACTACAAATACTGTATATATGTGTGTGTGTGTATATATGGAACTTTTACCTTAGGGGGAAGCATTATGGTGTGATGTTTAGTGCTTCAGTCTCCTATCTTCAGATTCCTGGTGTTGAATACTATTTCATTCCTTTACAATGTGTAGTTTGCGTGTTTTCTCTGGGGCTGCTTGGATTCTTCTCCATGTCTGCTCGGAGTTCACTTGTTTTCTAGTATGAAAGGAATGTGGACTTAGGGAAAAGTGTACCCTGTGATGGAGTTTCTTTGTCATCCAGAGCTGGTCCCTCGTAATTATTGTGGGATATTGAACACATACTGTATGTTTTTGTATGAATGTAGTTATTTTACAGTATGTCTATAAATCGTTTTAAATTTTAAAGTCATGTTATTTAATTTTCAAGATGCCATTTTGCATATGGTGTTTATATGCAGTGTTTTTTGATTCTGGAGTCTTGCTGTTTATTTTCAGTGATATGCCATTGTAATTATATGGTGACTAGAAGTTGCAACAAATGATGTTGTCGCATGTTATAAGATTGATGAATGCTACAAACATTATGAAAATTTTTGGATACTTCAAAACAACCTTTTGTGTAGCAGGTATTTCTATTCTGATTAAGGGCTTTTATTTTCTGCATGTTTAATTTGGACTTTGATGTCTGGTTAATGTTGTGGGCACTTTATCTTTCTGACTTTTGACCCACATAATGTTTTTTTGTCTATGCACTCTCTCTCATATCTCTTGGTCTATCAATATTTTGCCAAATGTTTGACCTGCTGTTTCCACTTGGCAGTACATGTTCCTGCCTTGCATTCAGTATTGACAGAACAAGGATTGGCTTCCTGTATTGCTGTAATGAAAAACAGGCAGTTCTTTGGAAATATGTTTTTATCTCTCTCAATCTTTATATATGCATTCATTCCTTTTTTATACTTCACTTTTTTTTTTTTACATTTTACTATGTTGCAGCCTTGTATTAAAAATATTTTAAATCATTTTTTATCCGCATCAAGTTGCACTCAATTCCCTGGAATGACAAGGCAAAAACAGGATTTTATAAATTTCTGCAGATTTATTAAAAATAAAAAACTGAAATATCTCATTGGCCCAAGTATGCAGGTCCTTTGCTGTGACACTTGAAATGTGGCTCATGTGCATCTCATTTGTTAATAATAACTGAGATGTTTCCAGATCTTTTTTAGAGTCTACCTGTAGTCAATTGAAGTGATTGGGCATGATTAGGAAAGGTACACATGTCTATAGAAGGTCCCATATTTGACAATGTATATCAGAGCAAAAATCAAGCTATGAGGTAAAAGGAATTTTCTGAAGAATTTAGAAGGAGGATTTTGTTGAAGCACATGTCTGGGGAGGGTTACAAAACATCCTGCAGCATTGAAAATTCACAAGAGCGCAGTTGCCATCATAATTTTTAACATGAAGAAATTTGGAATAACCACATCTTGTACTAGAGCTGGCCTTCTGCCAGACTAAGCCATCATGGGAGAAGGGCCAAAGTAAGAGAGGTGACCAAGAACCCAATGGTTACTCTGGCTGAGCTTCAGAGAACCTGTGTGTAGATGGGAGAAATTATCTAAAAAGACATCAATAACTGCAGCACTCCACCGATCTGAGCAAAGTGGGCAGACATGTTTGTACACCTGGAGTTTGCAAATAGGCACGTACAGGACTCTCAGACTGTAAGATATAAGATTCTCTGGACTGATGAAACCAAGATTAGTGTCATGTCTGGAGGAAACAAGGCACCGCTCATCACCTGTGCAATTTCATTACAATGGTGAAGTATGATGGTGGCAGCATTATGCTGCAAGTTTTTTTTTTTCCAGTAGCAGGGACTTGGAGACCAGACACCTTAATGAAAACCTGCTCCAGAGGGTCCATGGGTCCTCTTCCTCCTGGACAATGACTCTAAGCACAAAACAAAGACAACTTTGGGAATGTGCCTAAGTTGCCCTGCCAGATCTCGAACATGAACTCAATCAAACATCTCTGGAGGGACTTGAACATAGCTGTCCACCTATGGTTTCCATCAAACCAGATAGAGTTTGAGAGGATCTGCAGTGAAGAATGGCAGAAAATCCCCAGTTTTCAGTGTGGGACGCTTGTTGCGTCATCTGAAGAAAACTCCAGGCTGTAATCACTGTTTTTGCATTTTCATTCTGGGATATTGTGCTTTGCTTATTGTGGAGAAACATGAACTTAGATGGTTTTAACACAAGACTGCAACATAACAAAACTTAAAAAAAGTGAAGGGGTCTGAATACTTCCTGTATCCACGGTGTATCACATATACCATATGAATGCATTGAGCATACATCATTATATAGTGTGTTGTAAAGTAAACAGTATTGTGCCATTAACTGTATCAACCGAACAATGCAATAAAACGCAATATACAGTATACAAAACCTAGTGGTTTTATTGGCCATAGCACAACAGGTGCTTCTCTTCAATCCTGTCTTGATTCCTGTTTGAATTTCCCTCTGTGTGGACTTTGCATGTGCCCTCTGTGTTTGTTTAATTTTTCGCCACAGTTCAAAAGTTCGGTTTGTCTGTTTTATATATGTATGAGTTATGCGAAGTTCTGGTGTTCTACTCAGAACTGATTTATATTTTATGCCCGTTGCGGTTGCAGTTGGGTTGGCCTTCCTGAGATCCTGTGTTGAAAAAAAAGATAATAGATAAGTGATTCAGAATGACTCACAGTTTCAAAAGCCTTTTCTTCTGAAAGAATGCATCATAAATGGGCATGTATGTTAGGCATTGATCTGCACCTGAATTACTACCTGTTATAGGTGGATGTTCATCAAAATTTATGCAGCATTATGCCAAATGTGTGCTAGTGCAACCAGAGATCCTCCTTAGCAGCACTTCCAGGACAATTTGTGCTGCAGGTCACAAGGTACAATTACAAGAAAAACAAGGTCTTTTTGTATCTTCGATATCTAGAATGTGAATAGGGATTTTAAACCATATGCTTGTTTAAACAATTAGCTATTCCTGTATTTAAAATAACTAATCTATTTCAGTAACTCCAGCTGATTTGTTAATGATAGCAGGTTGTCTGTGTTTCTGATTTTCAGTCATTTCCGTATCAAGGAGTTCTTCTACATTTACTGCTTCTGTTAATTCTTGTGTTACCTACCTGAATTCTGGTAGAAATTTTAATTGAATCCTTTTTTGTCAAGGAACAAATTTTTTACTTTAGTATTGCATCCAGTCACTATTGTTAGTTAATGCCTATAAGTGTATTTTTTTGAAGTGATCTGTAATTAGTCCTGCGGTGGGTTGGCACCCTGCCCAGGATTGTTTCCTGCCTTGTGCCCTGTGTTGGCTGGGATTGGCTCCAGCAGACCCCCGT
This sequence comes from Erpetoichthys calabaricus, assembly GCF_900747795.2. Taxonomy (NCBI): domain Eukaryota; kingdom Metazoa; phylum Chordata; class Cladistia; order Polypteriformes; family Polypteridae; genus Erpetoichthys; species Erpetoichthys calabaricus. The sequence goes on along the minus strand of NC_041404.2, from coordinate 8,202,468 downwards.
GACCCTGTGTTCGGATTCAGCGGGTTGGAAAATGGATGGATGGATGGATGTAATTAGTCATTTTCAGATGTTTACACTGGTCTACAAAAAATATTTTTGTTTGCTTCTGGGAACTTCAGATCATCTTTTTATTAAGTTTTTTACAATGATTTCATATATGAAATCGGAATTAAGCTAGCACGTCAGGTTTTTGCAATACACATCATTGACGTTTTGACACTTTTGAATATCAATATAATATATCAACATGATATCTGGAGTGTGGACTATGTCCCACCGAAATTGTTTTGATGTGTTTATTCTGAAAACAAACCAGAAGACGATACCACATGCTAAAGTATATTTATGTCAATTTACCTCAATATAAAAGTGAGGTCAGCGTGCTCAAAAATGTTGGAGGCACTCGCTTTTGCGCTTGTACTGCACATCCATCTCTCTTTGCAAGAACCAACAGTAGTCACCCATCATGCTCGGAGTGAATTTTTCCCGATATCAGTTTTCCATCACCTTTATATCTTGATGAAATCTTTCCCCATGCTCATCTCTGACATCACTTAGATTTGGTGGAAAAAAGTCAAGATGAGAATGTAAAAAATGCATCTTCAGTGACATTCTGGCTCCCGCAAGCTAATATACTTCCAGCAAATTCCTCACAAGCTCAGCATAATTCTCTGCTCTGTGATTGTCAAGAAAATTCTGGACAACCTGCATGCACGAATGAGGGTGCTGATTCAGTTGGCTTCAGTTTCCTTTTGAACTCATTGTCAAGCATCAGTTCACGTATTTCAGGGCCTAAAAAAACAAGTCAAGTCAAGTTGGGGAGCATGCACTGGTACAGTGCGTTGCTGCACCCATTACATGGCGAAACAACTCGGGATCCCGGTTTGCAACCCCCCAGGCAGACACGTGGTCCAGTCCCGCCCTCCAGAAATGACCCTTTATCTGCTGCAGCCAGGTGCTACGTGGGCGACCCCTTGGTCTGGTCCAGCCACTCGGGTCCCCAACAATGAGGATCTTACAGGCCAGATCACCCTCGGGGACACGCGCAACATGGCCATAGTGCCGTAACTGATGCTCCCTCAACAAAAACACCTTCCTTAATTAAGGCTTCACTTTTCTCAAGACCAAACTTATTTCTTAAATGCTGAAATGCATTGCCTTTACTGTCCAGTCACCCTAGTTGTTCAAGACCTGGAACATCATAACTAAAAAATGGGACGTGCTGGATGAAAACAGTTTTTAGATTTGGAGTCAGCAAGTGAAATTTGTTAAAGTACAGATGAAAGAATCCCTGTAGCAAAATGCTTGTTGACCAGTATAATAAAAAAATGCAAAGTATTGTTTCCGGTTTTCTCAGACTTTGGCCCTCCACAATCCTTTATTATGTACATTCATCCTTCAATTTTCAGACTTACTACAACTTCATGGTCACTGGAACCAGACACTGTTCTGACAGCACTGAATGAAAAACAGGAACAGACAGGGTAGAAGTCCATTACAGAGCACAATGCAACACAAACCCACAACAATTTAGAGTTGGTGATCAAACTAATGCACATAAGGTCAAGATTTAGAAGGCAAGGCACAATATTCTGAGAAACAGTAAAGATGGGGAGAACGTGGAAACTTCTAAGAATGTGATTGAGTGGTGCTAACCACTGCACCACCGTGCAGCCTGAGTAATATTCTTGCTGATTAAAATTGAATGAATTCATCTGAGTTGAATGAAGGCAGATTTGTGACTCACTGGGAAATTCATGTTTAAAGCAATCATAATCACTGGATGATATATTAAGCCTGTGTATATTCATTTTCATTGTATTGTGCAAACAGAGTTTATTAGGTCAGCTCAATCTAAGAGATATTTTCATTTTATAATTGCTTAAAATACCCTCACTTGTTTGTGTGCATGATTGTCCCCAATTTAATTTCTTATTTTTTCTGTTTGTAAATATTTCATCATTATGTCAGCTTATGTTTCTCTGAAACAGGTTGTTCATTTATTACTTATTATTGTGATAGCTCATTTAAGCTCAATATTGCCATGAGGCAACTTTGGTTGTGGTTCACATTAATGTAATGCAATTACTGATTGATTTATCTCTGAAAGATGTCCAGATTTATTTGGTATCCGCAGGTTATTCTGAAAAGTGAGGGGGAAAAAAAAATCTGTGTTGTCTCAAACATTCACAGGGATACACTTCAGCGCTTATCACATGCGATTCAAATTGAGTAGCTTGGCTCTCTCATAGCGCTTCAGTCCTAAGTTTGAATCTGTGTTGTGCTGCCTTCTGAGGGAATACACATTATTTTATTTTATGTTCAAGCTGTTCAGCATTAGCAACTGTATAGTTCCTCATTTTTTTGTTTGCAAAATCGCCCTACTGCTGGCTGTTATTTGACCTTCAAATATTAAACATAGATACAGTATTGATGTTTAATGGGGTACACAATACTGTGCATCGGTATTATTGTTACATCTTCTGGTCAGGTTTTAATTTGGATCAAATAAAAGCAGTGGGTTGTTATTTTTTTATTTATTTTTTTTATTAGCTGAGTGTATAAATTTTGAGCTCAAAAATATTTTTATAGCATGATGACAAATAGTACAGTGTGCTTCTGAGAGAATTTATCTGTGATAATGTGGAGGAAAAATTGCAACACTTGTTTTTGATTTAAGTTTTAACAGCACAGAGTGATGTGAAATGAAGAGTAGCTATTTCCAATGAAGGCTGCATAATAAATTTTCTAGAAATATGGTAGATTGGTAGAGCTATGCTATTAACAGACCAGTCTATGATATAATGGTTGACGAGCTTGTGAGTGACAGTACTTGCAACCATCACTCAGCTTCCTTTATGTAAATGTAAAAATTTGTTTATTACGTAAAAATGTAATAACTCTTGACTTATAGCACTGAGGGGACTGAAAAAAAGTACGTCACAGCCTTGGTGAGCCAGTTACCATTGTACCACAGGCAACCTGGGTAAAGAAACAGACTAAATTATAACTTTTTTGATGACCTGTTTGAATAAATTGTTCCGGTGGTAGGGTTGTGTGCACAGTCAAGCAGAAATGCATGTGAAGCCAAGCTTTGTGATGGAGTGAGGGAGTTGCCATACCTAATGCTGATGATGATATAACCCATGTGCCCCTCTTGCGTCTCTTTAGCCAATGATGTTTCATATGTAATGTCAACGCTCTCCCAACTGACAATCTTCCTTTTGCCACATCTTTTATTTTGCAAATGTGGTTGCCTCTTTTGACATTACACATAGTCAGTTGTGCTTCTCACATCTGCTGTGGTTCTTTATTAACAGAGATCATTCTCTTTTAGAGGCTGGTGGGCACCTTATCACATTCTAATGGTAGCCTTTAGCCTAAATGACACTAAAAGCTCCCTTGCAAACTTTCAGAGAAATTGCTAGGCTGTTATTTGCTTCAGTAAATGTTTAAAAACAAAATATCAGCTAGGAAAGTGGCTCACTGGTATAAGTCAGTCTCCCTTTGTACACGAATGGCTTTTTATCCTTTGAAAAACTGTTTGTAAATTGTTACTATGATTTGTGTAGCTCACCAAGCAGATTTCTTTGCCATTTTATACAACCCATTATTGTGTGTATGTGTTTGTAATGATTCTTTGAATACCTATTTTCTAATCAAATGGTAGACCAGAAACATCAGTTTTTAAAACTTTTATGTTCTCCTTCTTAGGATAAAATTCTCAGTATGTTTTATTTTTTCCTCAATACATTTTGAAAAAAGTTTAATTAAAATTCAATCTGGGTAATTCTCCAAACATGCTGTGATTACAGCAAACCACATTTTGGATGGTTAGGCTCCTTTTTTGAACCAAAGCATTCTTATCTAGTGGCTGCACTGCTTCCTCATTGGTCCCTTGTCCTGAGTTTATGTCCCATGCCCAGTTGTTATCTGTGTGAAGTCTGCACATTCTCATTGTGTCTTCTTCTTAGGGTACATATCCAAAAATATGTAGGTTAGGACATTTGACCCATAAGTGCTCTCTCCAGGAGTTTGCCATGATAGACTGAAGCCTCCTATAACCCTGAATTGAATTAAAGTATTTCTGAATATGTGTATGTATGTATGTATGTATTAATGTATATGTATGTAGTCATCCTGTTAATGTAAATTTCACTTGATCTTTATATGAAAAGTCGATACATTCTCTCTGTAAGCCATGTTCACCCCCCCCCCCCCAATTTTATTAAATTCACTAAGTATATAGTTCTCTACATTCTAATGCAAATCATGATGTTCTGTTTACGTTCATACTCTTTTCAGGTTGTGCTCACTTTTTTTGGACTAAAAGAATGTTTTGGTATGGCAATGTTTTCGCTTGTGCTCCAATGCATGTATGGAAAAATACTGTACTGGGCACCTCTTCAAAGCTTTGTACACTTATCAGTTTGTCATCTTGTCTCATGTCAGTCTGTTCCTGCAAGACAGTGATATGTTGTTATCAATTAATCATGTGATTAAGGAGTCAGACAGAACAGTTCAATGTTTGCTTGTCTGTGCATGTACAGTGTTTTATTGGAAATCTTATTTCTAGAAAGCCAACATTGTTTATTTTGTATACTTACGAAATGGGAAAGAGTGTTCTTCATTGATTATACAAGTAAAGTGATCTTTATTATACAGCCTTTACCTGCTAAATCTAATATATCTAGTAGTCTGCTTTATATACAGTGGTGTGAAAAACTATTTGCCCCCTTCCTGATTTCTTATTCTTTTGCATGTTTGTCACACAAAATGTTTCTGATCATCAAACACATTTAACCATTAGTCAAATATAACACAAGTAAACACAAAATGCAGTTTTTAAATGATGGTGTTTATTATTTAGGGAGAAAAAAAATCCAAACCTACATGGCCCTGTGTGAAAAAGTAATTGCCCCCTTGTTAAAAAATAACCTAACTGTGGTGTATCACACCTGAGTTCAATTTCCGTAGCCACCCCCAGGCCTGATTACTGCCACACCTGTTTCAATCAAGAAATCACTTAAATAGGAGCTGCCTGACACAGAGAAGTAGACCAAAAGCACCTCAAAAGCTAGACATCATGCCAAGATCCAAAGAAATTCAGGAACAAATGAGAACAGAAGTAATTGAGATCTATCAGTCTGGTAAAGGTTATAAAGCCATTTCTAAAGCTTTGGGACTCCAGCGAACCACAGTGAGAGCCATTATCCACAAATGGCAAAAACATGGAACAGTGGTGAACCTTCCCAGGAGTGGCCGGCCGACCAAAATTACCCCAAGAGCGCAGAGACGACTCATCCGAGAGGTCACAAAAGACCCCAGGACAACGTCTAAAGAACTGCAGGCCTCACTTGCCTCAATTAAGGTCAGTGTTCACGACTCCACCATAAGAAAGAGACTGGGCAAAAACGGCCTGCATGGCAGATGTCCAAGACGCAAACCACTGTTAAGCAAAAAGAACATTAGGGCTCGTCTCAATTTTGCTAAGAAACATCTCAATGATTGCCAAGACTTTTGGGAAAATACCTTGTGGACTGATGAGTCAAAAGTTGAACTTTTTGGAAGGCAAATGTCCCGTTACATCTGGCGTAAAAGGAACACAGCATTTCAGAAAAAGAACATCATACCAACAGTAAAATATGGTGGTGGTAGTGTGATGGTCTGGGGTTGTTTTGCTGCTTCAGGACCTGGAAGGCTTGCTGTGATAGATGGAACTATGAATTCTACTGTCTACCAAAAAATCCTGAAGGAGAATGTCCGGCCATCTGTTCGTCAACTCAAGCTGAAGCGATCTTGGGTGCTGCAACAGGACAATGACCCAAAACACACCAGCAAATCCACCTCTGAATGGCTGAAGAAAAACAAAATGAAGACTTTGGAGTGGCCTAGTCAAAGTCCTGACCTGAATCCAATTGAGATGCTATGGCATGACCTTAAAAAGGCGGTTCATGCTAGAAAACCCTCAAATAAAGCTGAATTACAACAATTTTGCAAAGATGAGTGGGCCAAAATTCCTCCAGAGCGCTGTAAAAGACTCATTGCAAGTTATCGCAAACGCTTGATTGCAGTTATTGCTGCTAAGGGTGGCCCAACCAGTTATTAGGTTCAGGGGGCAATTACTTTTTCACACAGGGCCATGTAGGTTTGGATTTTTTTTTCTCCCTAAATAATAAAAACCACCATTTACAAACTGCATTTTGTGTTTACTTGTGTTATATTTGACTAATGGTTAAATGTGTTTGATGATCAGAAGCATTTTGTGTGACAAACATGCAAAAGAATAAGAAATCAGGAAGGGGGCAAATAGTTTTTCACACCACTGTAATTGTAATTATGTTTTATATACAACAAAAATTAAACACTGTATTTTTGTAGTACTAGGGTGTTGTACCGTGTTAGCCATTATGAATGTAGAGAAAAGCCAAGCAAAATGACACCTTTTATTGGCTAACTAAAAAGATTACAATATGCAAGCTTTCGAGGCAACTCAGGCCCCTTCTTCAGGCAAGATGTGATCACTTAGCTTGCATATTGTAATCTTTTTAGTTAGCCAATAAAAGGTGTCATTTTGCTTGGCTTTTCTCTACACTATATTTTTTAACTGTACCGTATCTTTTGATCCTAATACTGTTTCAAACTGAAATATATAATATAATTGGGTTCAGAATAATTACAGAAAAGTTAAAAAATAAGAAAAGAATAGAGAATTGTACTTTCACTTCTCTGCAGTGGGCTGGCTCCCTGCCCGGGGCTTGTTTCCTGCCTTGTACCCTATGTTGGCTGGGATTGGCTCCAGCAGACCCCCGTGACCCTGTGTTAGGATATAGCCGGTTGGAAAATGACTGACTGACTTTCACTTCTTACTGTATGTGATTACTCTACTTTTTAAACATGAGGGTAAATCAAAAAGTAAAAGCAATTTCAGAATTATGCGGCAACCACAACAGACAGAAGCAGACACAGTACAACATGTTCATGATGATAGCTAATGGGTAATTTAAACACGCACAATTCAGCACTCTGCCGTTAGTCTAGCTGGAGCCAAGGTCAAATCAACATGCACACTCGACTGTGGGATTGTTGAACAATGCACCATAGTGAGATTTCTTTGGGCAGAGGGAGTGGAACTTGCTGAAATTCACAGAAGGATGTTGGCTCAGTAGGGAATTGAAAACAGCATGACTCAAGGAAAAGCTTAAGAATGGGTAGAAAGATTTAAATATAAACCGATGAAACCCCATCTGGTCAACCATCGGCATTGCACACACAAGCCCACATCAACACGGCGAATGCCTTCATCAGAGAAGATACTTTATCCACTGCTGCTGCACATTTCGATGTCAGCTATGGATCTGCACGTGCCATAGTGCATGATGACTTGGGATATCGTAAAGTTTGACAAGATGGGCACCCACTGATCTGCAAAAGCCAATATCATTCGGTGAATTTCAGTTGGTTTTACTCCCTGTGTATGTTTTAACTACCTTTAACCCATCTCAAATGTGTTGTATTATGTTAGATTCTGGCTTCCAGTTAAGTTCCGCATTCAATTCAAAATTCTTCTGTTAACTTTTAAGGCTATCCACAACCTTGCCCCTCCATATCTGTCTGACCTCCTCCATATTTCCATTCCCCCCCCCACACTCTTAGATCCTCCTGATCCATCCACTTGACTGTCCCCTTCGTCTGTCTTACCACTATGGGGAGCAGAGCATTCAGTTGATCTGCTTCCCAGCTCTGGAACTCACTACCATCTGAGCTTAGAAATATTGAATCATTCTCACTTTTCAAATCTAAACTTAAAATTCATTTGTTTAAGACAGCTTTTTCTCTTTGACTACAATTGCTCTGTCTGATTTAAAATTTTGTATTTTAGTTTTGTTTATAATGTTTGTTTTATCTATTTTTCGGTGTCCTTGAGTGTTTAGAAAGGTGTCTACGAATAAATAAAGTGTATTATTATTATTTTTATTATTAGATTCTGTCCATTGTCTTACTGCATAATTTTCAAATTGCCTTTACTTTTAGATTTACCCTTGTACAAAGCTGTTTATAGTTCTATAACATAAATGTCAGACTCACTATTTTGCTGTCTGTATTGTCTATACAACCCTCTTTAATCCTGGTTTTGACATATGGGATTGCGAGGAGCCAGTGTCCCTTCTGTCAGCACTGGCTGTTAAATGAGAACCAAATCATGACAGGGCACTAGGGCAAACATTTGCAGACACCCACATTCACTCATGTAAAGCCAGTTAGGTTAACATGCAAATGTTTTAGATATGAAAAGAAAACTGGAGTACCTGGAGTAAAATCCACATCGACATGTGAAGAATATTCAAAATTTCAGGTAGTGCCTAAGCTGGGATTTGAGCACAGGACTCTGCAACTTTAAGGTAGCAGACGTAACCTCTACAGCATTGTTAAACTGTTCAGCAAATGTGTTTCAATTTGATTTGGCTTAACCATTTCTGAATTAAGACAAATGTTCTTATATATTAGTTATCTACTGCTTCATATCTTCAGGGATTGATTCTAGTGTGAAATTTTAGTATTTTACTTGTCTATGAGGGTTATCTCTGGGTGCTCACATTTCCTGGTAAATTCCAGACGTTTGAATTATTTGAAGAAACTCGTTTGCTGAAGTGCAAAAATGAATGTGCATGTCTGGCACAATAGTTTAGGTTGTGGTTTTTATGTTGTCTTACTATGTTTGCATACATTTCCAAAAAACAAAAACAGAATGATAGGTGTATGTAAATTGCATTGACCCACTAATGGGGTGACATTCACAGTGTGGATTCCAGAATTTTACCCCGATGCTTTCAGAACAGGCTTTATGTCAAGATGACCAATAATGAACTGTAAGATTGATAATTGAAACATTGATGGATAATTAAATTAAAAACACACGTTTAGTGAGAGGTACAGTACTTAGATTAAATAATCTGATTACTTTGTTTTTTGCAGGTTGTTGGGTGCTTTTATATTCAATGAAGCATATTAACCTACCAAAATGCAAAGAGTGAGGATACATACTCATGTATAGTCTTAATATTAATGCAGTCAGGTCATTACTTTTAGTCACAGATCTCTAAAGATGTATTTGTGTCTTGTGAAATTTTAATTCCTGTCTTGAATATGTTGGCTCCTCACAGTTCTGTGTTGAACAGGAGACTATTTTTGTTAGTGCATTTTAGCATATACTTTATTTCTTTTTTACACACAAGTTTGTTAGCATTTGAAACAAGTGTCTGAGGTAGGCTAAGTGGCATCCTGTGTCTCCCATAACCTGAAACATTATCTGTTGGTATAAAAGTATCAGACTCTAAAATTTATCAAACTGTACACCACATATCAAGAAGAAAATGTTTACCTGCATCAAGGATGATTAAACAGGATATTTCACATTGTGTATTCTACTTACTCCCTTCTGTATGACACTGCATTAGTTAAATCTTCCTTGGATCTTGGAATAATATTAGCACGTGCTGCCAGTGATACCATTTCTGTCACTTTGGTTTGCCATATTAAGATCTATTTGTTCAAAGAAGTGAAAGGAATAGTTGTGGCATAGCATGCATGATAGTTATAATGGGCATGTGCACTCAAGTTTAACGGGCTATTTTATCTCAAAAATAAAGATATAATTATACTGAGCAAATGTCGTTGGCACACATTTTTATAATGTGTTTTCAGCTGTAGTATTTAATGGAGTAGTATCTTCAGAATTCAGTGTACTGTAGTCCTTTACTTGAATGTTGAAAGTATTTGTTTTAAAGCAAGATACTTCTTTTTTTAAGTATTGAAAGTCTGCCAAAGAAATGCAAGTGTACTTGTAGTAATTTTTCTACTAATGAGGCACATTTTTAGAACTTAAAGGCTTTGTGTGTTTAATTTTATAATATACAATAAAAGCTCAGATTTATTATGAAATAATGATAGATAACATTTTTAATTTTAAATTTTCTCCTAGATTTTTAAAAATTATTTATAGTATTCATCCAAAATGTAATATTGTTCTTTCCAAAACTGTTCATTCTTTTTCCAATAGAAATTTTGATAGTTTGCGTTACTATTTTAGTTACAGGTAACCTATGCATTTTATATAAACTTACAAAATGAATGGGCAAACATAATCACTTTTTGTTTTTCAAGTGATTTTAAGTTTTGTTCTTGCCTGTTCTTATGCTATTTTTAAAATATATTCCAGTCAAGCCAGTTGGACCGCTTTACTTAAAACTCGGTTGTTAATTATAGCCAGGGAAAGGCTTTTGAAATCATGCAAATCATTCTCCTTGGATCTTTCTTTCTACTCTTGGTTGAATTTATTCTTTTTATTGTATACCATGAAATACCAGTGCTTCTCTTTTTAGTCTTGTAAGTAACTTTTACTATGCATTCTCTGATTGCAGCTACAGCCTATAGTCTGTTGAGTAATACAAGGATATACAGTAAGCAAGAAGTATAGGCTGACATGTTGTATGTAGGAACAACATTTTGAAGTAAAGCATATCTCCAGTAGAAAGAGAAAAAGGAACATATTACTTTTCTTTCTGTGTTTAACTTCTTTGACTGTGTACTGGCTCCAGACAGGTTTTCAGCTACATGGTCACACCTGATGATATTCTAGTAGTTTTTAACATCTCCTCTTCAGAATGACTACCTGCACCTGTATTTTAGTTTGTGCCTTTCTTATAAACACACCTGTATGCTACACTGTCTTCTGTTTAGATCAGATGGGCTTTTTTTGGTAGAAGCTAAGCTATATTAAAGATGTCAGAAATGACAGAATAAATTACAGAAGAAAAAATGAATTCTTCATCAGGCTGTTGTATGGCTCAGGGGCAGCTAGGTATGATGCTGAAGAGTGCTCCAACTCCATAACAAGTCTATGAAGAGAATGCATACGAAGGGATGTTTATCAATGTAGGGGTTGTGGTCTGGTGCAGATTTTTTGTTAATATTTTTACAGTTTTTAAGCTGAATGACATCTCGCCAAAGTTGTTTTTATTTTCCTATTTTATGCTTTTTGTAGTTTTTTTTAATTAAAAATTCCATGTTGCATGCCAATGCTTTGCGATAGATCATATAAACACTACAAACAGTAAATGAAAGAAAGGGAGAAGAAATGTGAGATATTGTGGTAAAAAATTACAATACCACAGTGTTTATTAAAAAAAAAAAAGTTTATGACTCATGACAGGGAACAGGAAGAATATGCATAAGGTGAAGAATTTGTAGTTTGCACTATAGCGTTTTCTGTACAGTAAAAAGAGAAAACCTTTCAAGCATCAAGTTTGACCTTTTTGGCATCCAAAAGAGTGACTGTCATTTTCAGTTTGTGTCTAACTCAGCAGCTACTTGGTTTTTTTTTTTTAGTTTTTTTTAAGAATTTTTGTCGTCCCAAAGAAAAACAGGCCAAGAAAGATATTCTAGGATTATTAATAACATTGCTGTAATACTGATGAGAGCTTTACTAGAGTACATAGCAAAAAAATATTGTTCTGCAAAATAGATAATTTCAGCAAAATAGCCAAATACAATATGAGACATAATTTCACAACATGTATGTACCAAATGTATAACCCCTTAGTACAAATAAAAGCAATATAATACACCAGTAACGGCGCAGTGCACAATAATGTGCAGTGAATACGCTTGACTTGAGCATTCATAGTTTTCATGCTCTTTCTCTGTACGTTTAGCATTTGTTTGCTCAGAGGTTGATGGGCTTGCTGCTTCCTGAGCAGCTCTTCTTTTTCCCACCCTAACGACCTGCTTCTTCTCTTCTTTCGTCGGCACCTTTTCACGTTAAAAGTGATTAAGTCAGTGTTTGTGTTGTAATTGCTTAGTACTTTTCATAAATTTTTCAATCTGCCTCAAGAATGATTTAAGATACTGTATGAAAAGTAGGGATGCACTGATACCGAAACGGGTATCTGGTATCGGCCTCGATACCACATTTTCTAAAGTACTCGTACTCGTTAAAAGTCCCCCGATACCGGGGACCAATACCACGGTCTGAGAAATGTCTATGTTTGAGCGGCGTGTAAGGGGTTAATCACAGGTGCCGAGTGCCCGCCCCCAGGGCCCCGCTGCAGCTCAGAGCGGGGAGAAGGCGAGGCGAGACATGTCAGCCGTGCGGAACTATTTCAAAGTGAATGAAGACGACAAAACAAAGGCGGACTGCAAATTGTGCTCAGCGAAATTGTCCAGAGGAGGCTCAAAAGGTAGCGCATTTAACACAATTTAATCAAGCACCTAAAATCCCAACACGACAACGAGTACAAAGAGTTTACCCATGCTTCTAAACCAACACAACCCACGCTGCAGCAAACTCTTGCAAGACGAGAGAAAATGTCCAGAGACAATCCACGTGCTGTGAAAATAACACAGGCAATTATCGAGTACATTGCATTGAGTGACCAGCCACTCTCGGAGGTAGAAAATGTGGGATTCCTGCGTCTCCTCCGTGTTCTGGCGCCCAGATATGATGTCCCAAGCCGCCGCTACATGACTGACACGGAGCTGCCTAAACTACATGACTCCGTGAAAAAACATAGCCACAGCCTACTGCAAGCCTCCTCTGCGTTTAGTTTCACCACGGATATTTGGACAAGCAGTGTTAGCCCCGTGTCGCTAATTAGCCTAACCTACCAGTGGATAGACGAGTTTCACGCCGCAACGAGCCATATTACATGCGAAACAATTCCGCGGCTCGCACACCAGCCAGGCTATAGCGCATGTGTTTGAGGAAATGCTCCAGACATGGGGTATACCTAAAACATCAGTACATGTTGTGCTTCGTGACAATGCCAAAAACATGCTTTTCATTTTAAATAAATGTTCTTAATTCCAAACTAGTCCCTTGTTTTTTTTGTTAAATTATATGACTAAAGCTGTTACCTGTAAATTTAAATCATGTTTTTATTAAGTACTCGGTATCGGCGAGTACTGAAATGCAAGTACTCGTACTCGTACTCGTTTTCCAAAAAAGTGGTATCGGTGCATCCCTAATGAAAAGGTAGGGGAAGTGACGGTGAAGGTGGTAGGGATGAGAATGGTGCCCGTACACATGCGATGCGCGGCCGCCCTGCTGGCCACTGCAGAGAGTTGATTCTACAATAAAATAAAAAGAAGAATACCCTTGGAGGTCAATCATCACCTTGAAAGCAGATAGTAGACATCACGTAGTATATGTGTACCAAATTTCAGATCAATAGATCAAACGGTTTGTGAGCTATGGGTGATTTAAAATCCTGGATACTCAAATGGAAAGCCACGGTAGTGTATTATATATATAAATGGAACCTAATGATCATATACTGGCTTAACTTTGATTTATTGGTGTGGAGAGATGGTCTTGTGCTGCATGTCTGCAGCCTTCACCTTTTTCATTAATTATTGTTTATACGGTCTTTAAAGAGGCATGATAATGCTCTTTGTTGTTCTAGTTCAGACATTTTACTTGGGAATAAATTTTAAAACCTGTATGCAAATATATGTAATATTTATATCTGTGTGTAAATATGCACAATGTCATATGACATCATCATGGCAAGCCAGGAAAACACTATGAACTTCAATTTTTTAACCATCCAGTGTTGCTAAAAGTGAACGAAAATCGAGAGATTACAGAACATGTTATACATTCTCATTGAACTCCAAGTTCAACATCAACATAGTCTTCTGTAGCAGTTCCAGAAGGTACCTGTTATTATAAACCAGAAACAAAATACACTTTCCAAATGAAACCTTCGACTTAATTCATTCAGTGCAGTTGCCTCATTACTTAACTTCTGGAGAGCTGTAATGGCCCCTCATGAGAGTATGGACAATATTTTGCAAATGTGAGGTACAACATAATTGTAGGGCAGCAAGGCCAGCTCTTATCAAAACATTTTGTTACATTCTCAGTCTGGCTTGCAGTACCTCTAGAATATGTGCTTTTTTAAATATTATTGACCATAATTGAATCAGGGTTGGGGCTTTTCACTTTGCAATTGTACTGTCATTTTTATAAAGATGTCAGGACCATGGTAGATTCACAGTTCAAGCAGAGTGTTCAGAATAACCTATAGGAATAGTAATTTAGCAAAAACATGTCCTTGAAGTTTGTTGCTAAGAAATGCACAACAAGGAGCACCCATTGTGCAGTGCAAAGGATTTGCCCCAAGAGAGTTGTATGCTAATGCATATTATAAGCAAGTCATCCTTTTCTTTTCACTAAGGCATTCCTGTGTCAATTTTCCTTGCTCATTTTCTACACGTTACAATAAAGTTTATCTGAAAACTGAAGAAATAATAGTGAATGAAAGAAGGATAAATTTAAACCTTACCAAAAGCATTCTTATAATTAGACACTAAACTCCATCCAGTCTTGGAGGCCCCTTTGTAACAGGGGCCCTTTTTAGGTGAGTTTTGTCAGATCCTTAAATATTATACATTTCATTAGCTATTTAAGGCAAAAAAGCCTCTTTAGATACATCCTTATCCTCTCTAACAGGGTCATCTCACCCCCACAAATGCAAAGAACTACAAAAAGGCACTTTACCAAATCAAACCTTGTACAGTTTGCATCTTAAGTTGAAATATTGACTTGAGAGATTTCATTGACATACTGTGTCTGTTAAAAGTGCATTTTAAGTCAGCCATTTCTCACTCAAGTTTGTGTTACATGAAGTCTGAAGGTGATAGCATTAAGATTTACATTACAAGAGCATTTTCTCTTTTTCTTGCTTTACAATTGCAAACAGTCTCATTGTAGATTTTGGCACGTTTTGATCCCCTGTTTTATCTTGGAATTTGTGGTAATGTTTTTTAACGTAATTTGTTGCCTTTGGCTCTTTATTATAATGTAGATGTCCTATATCTCTATGGATATGCGTTGCTTAAACCATTTTCTTGCATGAAGCAATATTTGCCGCTATACTGTACATTCATTTTTAAACATTAACAGTTAAATCCAAAGATTTAAGTGGGTGACGAGTGCTGGAGGTTGGAAAGGGATTCTGCTATTTAGTGCAAGAATATTCTTCTGATGGGAGATAATCATTAGTCATGTGGAAGCATTTTCATAGTTACAGTATACTGTTAGACTGCTTGTAGATTATTGTGCATCAAGAAGTCCTTAGAAATCCTGCTAATTATATATTGAGAAAATGTTTATAACTCTAGACAGCCAGCAGGAAAAGTATGCGTAAGATAAAGATTTTGTAATTGGCACTGCAGCTTGCCTGCACTTTAAAATGAGAAGAACCTTTCAAGCATCAGGTTTGACCTTTTTGGCATCCAACAAAGTGACTGTCAGTTTCAAATTGTCTCTAACCCAGCAGCTGATAGTATTTTTTTTTTATTATTTTATATAACGGAAACACTTGTTAAAGCAAGTTTTAAATACCTTTACATCTGTACATAAAAATGGTCTTTATCATTTATGAATTGCTGGCTAATTTAGAGAGAAAATATTTCCTTGCCAAAAGAAAACAAAATTCCAATATATAAATGCAGAGTAACCTGGTATTATTTTTTTAAGTAATGCTCAAGATTTTGCATATTTATCAACAACTCTGTAATTCAGAATGAATATCAATGATCTGCATGAAATGTTTCTTAATGCAGTATATACATTATTTTTCTAATAGGGTAACTGCAGTGTGTATTTTTACACATTGTATAGCACTGACCCACTTACTAGGAAAGGGCAGAGCCTAGAAAGATCTGGACAGCATAAAACTGGTAACATTTATAATATGAAGGAGATATCAGGCCCAGGAAAGAAGTCTTTAGCGTCTGGCTTTGTGCATGAACAGCCATATGAGAGAACAAATTGTCTAATGGAGACAGTTTCTGATGAATGGCACTACCATTGCTTTGACTCTCTCTACACATTGACCTCAGTTTTAGCTCCTGCTGCCCCTCTGGAGTGTGAAAAGCATGCCTCTTAGCTTGTGCTGCTAAAAGTGTTCTTGTTTAATCCAAGGTACTATTCAGGCTTTTGAGTATAAGGTGTGGCCTCACTGTTTTTAGTAATGCTATCAACACAAATCCTGTAACACTTTCCCTCTTCTAAGCACTGCACACCACTGTAAAGCTCACACTCACATTTAGCTGCCGTTGATTTACTAAATCTAGGTCACTGCACTCTATATGTAGTAAGGAACCATTTCTAATGAATGGTGCACCCTTGCTTCAGAGTTTATCCGAACCTTGGTTTCTACTCTGCCCACCAAGTGCAAAGAGCAAGGTCCTTTGGGATATTTAATTTAGGCATCTATGCAAGTTTTTGACTGCAAAGATGTGCATCAATGTCCATGTCCATTGCTTCTATATACTTGAATTTGAGAAATGCCACCCATGAACAAAAAGCCAACTTGTATGCAAATATCACATGTAAGGTGAATACAAGAAGCATATCTGATCAGGCAGAACATCACACAACTGCAATGGTGCAGATGTAATCATGTGTGCTCAATGGCGAAACTTGTTCTTTCGCAGTAGTCATCTCTCAAGTCCACATAATCTGGAGAAGTTAAAGATCATCATTTGCCTGTGTGTTTTTTTAGCCTGTTTTGTGGGAATACAATAACCACTTTATTGTCATTTAAAATATTACAAAAATGAATGTTGCCTTATACAACTTCTTTCCATATATTAATTTCTTCTATATCCTTTTACTCCTCTTTATTAGAAAATATTTTTTTTTAGATTAATGGTATATGTGTATTGAAATGCAAAAGCGTTTCATTTAATTCGTGTAAATTGTAAGACTGACTCTGTGACAAAAACAGAACTCTCACAATAAACAAACACACCCATTCATTATTATGCATCATCCATTTAATCAAATTTATCAATGCCCTAAGCTCATGATAAATTCATAAGCAACAAGTGTGAGATACAGACTTACACTGGCAAATCCAGCTATTTCAGAGTGTTGTGAACATATTAATACAAGCTAAGAAAATTTAGTGTTGCCAGTTCATCAAACAATATCAGGTTACTTCATATCCAATGCATAGTTATATGAAATCCACAATGCAAGCTGACAGAAAAGTTATTTTTCTTTTGGGAAATTTGCTTAATTAAATTATTTCTGCTTGCTTTAACTTGCACAAGTGATTATTACCCAAATAATTTTTATGGCCATGTGGAGGCTAAACAAGCAAGCTGGGCACAAACCATTATATCATTCTACTAATCAGAGCAACAGAAAGTTCTCACACTAAGACTGATTTTGAGTTATTCTTGTTCCTTTGTTGGAAGGAGCTTGAGAGCCATTGACTTTAAAAATAAAAGAAACGTTACTCTGAAAGGAATATTGGAAGCACGCTAGTACTTCTTTAGTGGTGCAGTTAGTGGAACATGGAGTTGCCAGCACTGCCTACACATCCAGAATCATGCCAGCATTGCAATTACATTTTAGTGAAGGTGCCTTTGGTTGAGAAAGCAAACAGAGAGACATTCTAGATCACATTTATCTTCTTTTCACACAAATGTGGATCTCAAAGTACAAAGTAAACTGTATTTAAATTTTATTATTAAAATATCAACATATATCAAGCTTAATAAAATGACAAGTGCCTGTGTTTGTGTGTGTCTGTGTCCATCCGGTTTCTATGTCTCAGTTGTATGACATTTGATAAAGGATTCATAAAAGCTAATGTTGGTAATGTGCCATCTGTTGGAATGAAAATGCAATGCATTTTATTACTACATGCATTATAATAAAATTTGAATGTTATTGGTAAAAGCAATACAGATGTTTGTGATGCACCTTCTTTTGGATTGAAAAATGCGCCACACTTTATTAGTACATTCATTACAAACTACATTCCATTAGATAGTGTACTGCATACATTGATGCTGAATACTCTGAGGTCTATGTTGATTATTTCCTGCAGATTTCAGTCCATCTTTCATGGGTAGTGCAGCTAGGTAATGCTCTAATAATCATATGTACTGTATATACACAACCACACTACACAGCATAGTCAAACCCGACATAGTACGGAAGGTGCAGGCGCTTGCAACGCGCTTCGAAAGCACCGCAAGCAAAAACCCGAGATAGTACAGAAGCCCCAAAGATCTGGGGCCTCATGTATAAACGGTGCGTACGCACAGAAATGTTGCGTACGAACCTTTCCACGCTCAAATAGCGATGTATAAAACCTAAACTTGGCGTAAAGCCACGCACATTTCCACGGTAACTCATACCTTGGCGTACGCAATTTATCCGCCCGGTTTTGCAGACTGGCGGCACCCAGCATCAAAGCAGTGCTACTGTTCCTGCGTGGACACCCTTTCTTAGATCCACATCCACGGCGGCGGCTTTATCAAATACACTGAAATTAACCGCATATCGTTCATAAATTTAATGCATCTGATTGTAATTAACCTGTAACAATATAATGGTCCACAGAATGGTCAAACTACTGTTCCTGTGTGATCACCCTTTCTTTCTTAGCTCCACATTCCTGACGCGGCTTTATAAATACACTGAAATTAACTGCATATTGTTTATTAGTGTAATGCATCTGATCATAATTAACCTGTAGCAATATAATGGGCCAGGGAATAGCCATAGTATTCCAAATACCATAACTGCTTTAGCGTTGTTACGCTCACTGCATCTTGTTCTTCTTTTTGCTGCTCCCATTAAGGGTTGCCACTGCGGATCATCTTTTTCCATATTACTCTCACTGGACCACTCGGAGTATTTATATCACTGTATCTGAGTGTGAATCACAGCAGCAGCTGATCGGAAAGAGAATTATCGGTATACAGTTTCAAGTACACACTACCTCAACCACGGCAAAAAGTGTCAAAGCCTTTCCTGTACGGACCTCGCGTTTCAGAAACAGTTTCATCCCAAGAACTATAAACGCACTCAATCACCTCACTGTAAACTTACACTACAGTTATAATATTGCACAACCTGCGCTACTTTATAAAGCGCGTATGATGGCAATATCATTTTTAAGATGAAGTGCAGCAAAATGTGTTGCTTATAGTATACAGATAAAACTTTAACTTCATTTAAATAATCTGTATTGCTAATAATTAAACATGTGAGGACACGGTGCCGCAGCGTATAGCTAGTTCAAGGATAGCTCCTGCCTTGCGCTGTATTCTTGCTGGTGCTGACGCGACACTGGAAGGATAGACGAATAGAATAATTAAACATGTACTACGAAGATATTTCAATGTTCCTTAAAAGTTTTGAAGAATCGGTGTTCTAAGCTTACAGATGGCTTAACGTCTATTACAGAGCTGATTGTGTGGCGATTGGAGAAAGAAAAGTATGGACAGGAATCGGAGGTTAGTACATTTGAAAGAGACAGGACTTCTGTAATAAATAATTTCATCGAAGATCACACATGGTGCAGCAAGCCTCTTGCGTGAGCTATGAACAATCACTGCGCCACCGTGTTCCCATGTTTAATAACATGCTTTCATTCCGATCATCATGAAAATGATATCACGTATACATCTCAGTATTTTAATTATTCAGAGAGCTGTAATATCTCGAATGGAATGCATTCTGTGTCCTGTCGGAGAAAGAGAAAGAACGGAAGCACGTAGTGATTCACACACATAGAGCACATAGAAGATCAAACACAGAACAAAGCATTTAACGTGCTACTTGAGAAACTAGTAAAATAAACGATTTTAAGATGAAGTTTATAATGTTCTACTTTAATGGCAAAATAAACTACATGATTAAAGTGGAAATTTCGAGATTAAAGTTGACATTTCGTGCTTTTTTCCCACTGTGTGCCTATGTTTTTTGATTGTACCCTAATACGCTTTCATATGACACTCAGACGGTGGGCTACGACTCGCCTTTTCACAGCGACTTTGATATGTGATTTCTGTTTTATTTCGGGCACTGTGCGACTTTGTGAATTTGATCTTTCGAGTTTTTCCGACACTCTGTCACTCGATCAACTTTCTTTTGTTGATTATACCACTGTTTAAACCAACAAATAGTAGGTTTTTCCTTTGCCTCCACTTGGTATTCGCTGAAATTCTTATATTTTCCCCTGTGCTTTTCCCATTGTCTTTTCACAGAAGGCTATTTATATTGATTTGCATATTCAAAGAGGCGTAATTCTGGGAGGAGTTGGGGCGGGACAGAAGGCGCGTGCACGTGCGTTACTTTTCACGCAAATCGGGATTTATGTAGTGGAAGAACGTGAAAGTATGCGTGCGCACAGATTCCTGCATCTGGATTTTTCTGTGCGTACGCACAATCCCGCTTTTGTGCTTACGCCATGTTATAGTGTGAGTTCTACGCACGGCGTTATACATGAGGCC
This sequence comes from Erpetoichthys calabaricus, assembly GCF_900747795.2. Taxonomy (NCBI): domain Eukaryota; kingdom Metazoa; phylum Chordata; class Cladistia; order Polypteriformes; family Polypteridae; genus Erpetoichthys; species Erpetoichthys calabaricus. The sequence goes on along the minus strand of NC_041404.2, from coordinate 8,182,140 downwards.
CCTGGACTCCACAGCATATGTGAATCACATTACAGTAATACAATACTATAAGTACTCACAGAAAATACAAACAGAACAGGCTTCGGCGTCCAGCCCCATTGTCAAACCAGAGAAAGTACGGAGTCCCCAAACGTCCACAAAACATAGCATAGTCAAACCCGAGATAGTACGGAGGGCGCATGCGCCTATACACCACAAGCGAAGGAGCCACGCGTCCCGCCCCACAGTCAAACCTGAGAAAGTACGGAGTCCCCAAACGTCCACAAAACACAGCATAGTCGAACACAAGATAGTACGGAAGGCGCATGCGCCTATGCACCACAAGCGAAGGAGCCACAGCTCAGAAACGAAAGAGTTCAACTAACGGAAATAGGTAATTTTAACAGTAAGTGCAATTATCCATATTACTAACAGTAAACAACATATACCTAATCAACAAATCCCAAGGACAGACCATGGACAGAGTCGGCCTTTACCTCTCTGAGCCTGTATTTAGACATGGACAACTTTATGTGGCCTTCTCAAGAGTTTGGCATGCATGTGACGTTAACGTCAAGATTATAATAACTCCATACCAAGGAAAAGTCATTCAAGGACAACATGCCATCTTTACTACAAATGTGGTGTATGAAGATATCCTTTGTACGTCATCTACACCTTTACACTCCAATATATCTCATACATAGATCTGCGCAAACTCAAAGACACTCTATACTTACATAACATAACAATTACACTGCTATTGTCATTTACATATATTACATAGACCTACAGATGTCGTGACGGTGAACATGATACATATGTAACAATTACCAAGACAGACAATAATCTCTTTCAAATCTATTTCGGGTTACCCAAAACCAGGGGTTGGCGAGCGAAGTGAGCAGGGGGCAGAGCCCCCTAGTACTTGCCTGATTCATATTTAGTCTTTCATCATTGATGTATACCTCTGAAATGTACGTTACAAACAATACAAAAATATACACTCCTCCATTACAAAACCTCCCGACTTGGCATCTGCACAAATAGAACAATAATAATATTGGGATTTTTGAGGAAGGCATTCATTTATTCTCTGCAATTTTCAATTTTCAAAATTGTATGATTGGTTTACTTTGCAAATACCAGTGATAAAAAAAGATGACTGTACTTTTCAGATTTTCTAAGAAATGTATTTATTGAATATCTCCTTTATTATTATGCATTTTTGAGCTATAATGTAGAGTACATTGACCTACAAAAGAGTCACAGTGGAAGGATGATGCTTGGGGGGATTTTTCAGTTTTCATTAAATGATTAAATGCTTTCTGTCAACTCCCAACAAATAATTCTTCAAATCTCAAGTGAAGAACAAACATCTTATTGATGACAAGTTAAAACTGTAACCATAATCACTGATCATTGACTTACAGGCCCAGACAATAACAATGTATTAGCCTGTTACTTAGTATAAGGTATTAAATAAAAAAAGGTTTCCCATACAGGATTAAAACACCCTTCTCATAATTATTCTGCCATGCAAATGGAAAGATTATAAACATGAGAACTGCAAGTGTAGGATTAGCACATTAGCATGCTTCATTATGTTTCATTTCTGGACACCTGAAACCCAACTCTTGAGTAAAATATAGCCTTATTTTCTAAGTGAATCTAATATGCTGTAAATGATGAACAAACAGAGTAAATAAAAAAGTAGCTCAGTATTGTTCAGTATCTAGATTCCACCATAACATTAGTTCAGGAGGTAACATTGAGGTGAATGAAGCAAAGCATGTGTACGAAACCATTAAGAACCCGTAAACCATAACCGTCTTCCTAAGAAAACCAAAAATGTCAACTGTCAGAACCAGATTTAACCACAAACATCTTTTACTCATCTAATAGGATATCTAATGTTGAGTAATCTGAACTATCCTTGCCCTGCCATTTAAATTCAGTTCAATATGTGCTGTTTCAAAGAGAGGCAGGCATTCTAGTTTATGTGGATTTTTTTTGGCTGCTGGGATCAGGGAATATCACCTCACACTGAGGAGATGACAAGGGAGACCTTATCTTGCATCCCTACAGTGACCATTGAGCTTCTGATTCAATTGTTGATTCTAATTCAGAATCCAAGTTACAGGTAGATACTCTTTCATTGACCACCTCACTAAATTCACTGTGGAAGACTTTAATTTAAATTTCATCCAGAATAAAGTTCTAGATTACCTAACTTAATAGCATAGTCAACCATGGAGTGAAAGTGTTTATATACTGTAGATATAGGAATTAATATGAGGATGCATTAAAAAAATGACAATACTTTGAAAAGATTAGTGCAGAAACACGGCATTCACCCATAATAAGTTGTATGACGTTTTTACCTCATGGCAGCCCAGGGATACAGTGGTCACACAGGTTCTGAGTCCTGAGGTTAAAACGTGTCCAGCCACTATTAATGTAAATTTTAAATGTTCTTTCCATTTCTATGTGATTTTTTTTCTCCATGTATCGTTTTACCTCTCATATTTTACATATACGCGTGTTAAGTTGTTAACTTTATATGGACCCCTATGAGTGATTATCAGCGTGGGTTTGTTAGAGTTTGCCTTACTACAGACATGCAGACTCTTTGCCTAGAAATGTAACACTGGCCATCTCAGAGACTGAATCTTAGGCATAAATTCTCCACCAGAAACAATTGCTTGAGCCATTACTACTTTTCATCCTTGAATACTTGAATTATATGCGATGACCATGCCATGGTTTTGTTGTTGAATTCACAATAGGGTAAAGACCATTAGAGGCAGATGGGCCTTCTGCAGGTAAGAATGGTAAGAGCAAGCAAAAATGAAGAGCTCAGAAAAAGGACAGTCAAACAAAATGAGTGACATATTAAAAATAAACAATTGGATAGAAGAAATGCTTAAAGTTCTAGTGATATGCAACTAGAACCAGCATTTAAAACAAAGCAATTGTTACATGAAAAGGGTGCTACCAATGAAAATTGATCGTAACTCAGCTCAAGTAGGTATGAAAAAAGCGGCATGTCACCTAAATTGATACATCATGGCTGCTGCCTTCTACCACAAGTGGCAGATACTTAGCAGTGTCTACAATGTGAATGAGAAATATGTGAGATATTTTATCTCAAAGCCACTGTGAGTGCATATTCAAAGATGGACTCCTTAAAGCCATTGATTGAAGCTGCTTTTGAGCTACATTTTTTTGATTATTTTAGTCAATATCCGAGTTAAAATGACTGGCTCTTTTTACATGTAACATTAGCATTTTTTGGCTTAAATATAGACATGAAAAAAACACAATGGCAGAACACATGGGGCTGTGTAAAGGGCTGAGCGAACACTGATTGAAGGATAAATAACTACGCAACTTGACATCCAGCTGTTGCCAACTGCTCAGCTAGGATGCTTTCCATAAATTTTTATCACCAAATATATACTTTCTTTACATAGAGACTGGAACAGAAGCTAAGCAATGCCTATAAAAACAAAGATACAGCACTTAAAGATGTAATAATGTTCTGTAGAACTGTCTCACTAAGCTTTGCTATTGTAGAACAGACCATTATCTATAATTAGCAACCAGAGAAGCTGTCATTTTCAACTGTTTTATGTTAAAAAACTGTTTAAAAAAATCCTGCAAAAAAATGAGTAAAGCCAGTCTTTTATCCTTTCCATACTTGTTCATCCAGCATTGCAGATATAATGTAATGCACTTTCTCTTTGTTTTTATTAGCAGACATGTAAAACTGAAAGAGTCTCTTTTAGAGTTTCTTCACATTAGCCAAAATCCTCACTTGCATGGTGGATATGTACAAATGATGTATGTATATTGGGACACTGGAACTGTTTCCCTAATCTAGGTTCAAAGCTATAAATATATTTTAATCTTAAACAAGAGGACACATTATTTTGAAAGTTAATAGTTTCATTTGAATGGCAAATGAATCCAACCCTGTGTTTTGGTTATGCTGTTTCTGTGGGTTCTATGCAGGTTTTTCTAGTTTTCAGCAAATCGAATACACTAGCACACTCTTGACGGTGATTATTTTATTACACTTGGTCTCTGCCTGTGTTGCCATAAAAACTGGAAGAAATCTCCACTGAGCAACACTATATCCAAATAGAAATGATTGTTGTAACGAGAACCCCCAGGGTGGAGCTCCTCGCATGACCAAATGAATCTCATTAGTCATATAGGGAAATGCTGGAATTTTTACCAGGCACCAACACCATTAAATCTTTTGGGTCAGTTCATTTTCTTTTTTTCCTTTATTGCCTCAGTTTTAATCAGTAACCTATTGAATTAATTTATGTGCATTGAACCATCCCAAACTGTGCATGTAAAGTGCTCTTGTGTGACCTACACCACCTTGTGAAATGGTGGCAGAACCTAAAACGAGCAGTGCATTCTCAAAAATCCACAAACATCACTCAGTTTGGTATAACTTTATTAAGTAAAGGAATTAATTGAAATGATAATTGTTCACAAAGTATCCCTGTTTTAAGTGAAAATGTATATGCATCTGTCATAATGCACACAATAAGATGGGGATGAAATTTCCTTGGCACCATACACTAGTCATTAGAAGAACTGAGAGATAAATGCAAGTGTGAGGGGATTAACAAGACAATAAATTATATAGTGAATGGTAGAATCAACTTCAACATATGCACAGTAATAGAGCATTTACCTAAACAGAAGTAAAACAGAATGTTAGCAATGTTTTATATACCGAGGTTCAATAACCCATCTAGTTATGGCCATGCAATATTTAAAATACGAGTATGTTCCCTGAACTTTCCTTTCATTTATTTTTATACAATGCAATAGAGGTTTTGACAAAAAAGGACAACTGAATCCAAATTAAAAAGCCATGTGCCATTAATGAGATTGATTTCTTTTTTTCCCTCAGAAAATTATCTTATAGTCTCTCTCTTGGGAGTTGTTTACTTAAGTGAGCGTAACATTGAATGCCATGCTTAGGAGGTTCTGCTTTATGCTGAAAGCCAATATTTCTGAAGGTGTGGTTTAAATATTTAGAGACACCTTAAAATGATCTGAAACATTAATTATGTATCCCTTCCTACACAAGGATGAATATGTAGGTGTTCATGTATGCTGTCATCTGTTTTAACATAGTTGGCTGCTCTATAAATGTAACATGACAGAGAACCTAATCAACAGATCCGGCTGAGCCACATAGGCACTTTATTACAGTTAAAGATCTGTGGAATTAACTGCAATATTTTTATTACTTGTGAAATGGGGTTTTGTTAGCAATGCCACATCAGCACAGCAATAGATTCTTAATCACATTAAACACCTTATCTTTTCCAATTAAATTAAGAGTATTCATTGTAATAAATTGGGCCTTTGGGCACTTATACTTGTATGTTTAACCTCACCGGGGTATATGAGCTCTGTATTAGAACTCAGTACTTTTTGTATAAAACTGTTTTTAGGTCAATCCCTTCTTTTGGAGTTTATAGTTTTCTTTTTAGGATATGAAGGGAAAAAACAAGCCTTGGTTATGCATTTAAATAATTCAAGTGACATTTCCATTTAATGGATATTGATATATTTTTCTATATCTGTGCAGCAATTTAAATGTCTTATTTGCCTAATATAAAGTGATACCACTACGTTAAAAAGTACTTGGGAGAAGGGCCGGGACAAGGGTGAGGCAAACGAGGCACTTGCCTCAGGTGAACAATGGGAAAGGGCGCCAATATTTTTTTTTTAATATTTTGCTTTTAGTCTTGCTTGTTTTAACTGTACAGCGCTTCGGTCAGTTGTAATGCTGTGTTTTTAAGCGCTTAACAAATAAAAATGGTATGGTATGGTATGGTAAATTAATAAAAAATGAAAATTAATAAATTGCGAAATAAAAAAAGAAAGAAAAAAGCCAAATGTATGTTGCAACGTTTATTAAATACCTTAAGGAAACTGACGATTTGCTTCAGACTGTCTCACTCGATACATTTGCTTCCTCGAATTTATTTCTATTTAATACTTATTAGTAATAAAAAACTATATACTGTACATAGGGGGCCTGGCTGTGCTTGGGAGGACAAAAAAGAGTAACTAATGTGGAGCTTTTTAAGATTCTACACACTATATTTACTGAAGAGGTTTAACAAGACTGGAGGATCACAATAAGCCAGAGCCCACCCCAGCAAACTTGCAAGCAAGGCAGGCGTCAGGAGTGAGCAGGATATTAGTCCATCATAGGGCACTCTGACACACACACACACACACACACACATACACACTAATTGGTCCAAATTACAGTCACCATTTACACTAACAAACTCAACTTCAGAACATTTACAACGTTCATCCTGTTGTTTGAAACTCTGCTTCTGGATCTGTAAGTCAACAGTGTTAACCAACATGCAATTCCAAATTAATTGATTTCTATGTTTTATTATGGAAGTTTCAGTAATATTTTAAATTAAAGCTGGGTACTGCTTAGTGATTAAAGCATTTAGGAGGTGTCATAGAAGAAATGAAATGATATGCTGTGTTAATAGAAGCAATTTCAGTAATGTGTAGTGAACTATATACACTTAATTTTGTATACTGTGGCTAAATCTGCAACAATATATATTATCTGTATTTTTAAATAAATTGTTGTTAGAAAAGAATGGTGGACAGGAAGTATTTAAAGATTTTTTTTTTTTTTTTTTAAATAAGCAGGTTTTCTGTCAAGGTTTATTCTTAGTCTTAAGGAGAACTGACTTGCTAGCCAGTGTTTTGTTGAGTTTTTCCTCATAAATGGTGCATGTTCACCAATCACGCAAAAACAACTGAACTGATATCACATAAATGTGGGCTAGTTTTATCCTAAAAAGGCTTGAGCAATGTATTTCTCTTACCAAATGGTTCATTCATACCGTTAGAGAGGAGGTAATTTTTCATATAAAATAGTTTTGGTACACCTAATGGATTGGTAGAAATGGGATTCCATAGAAAGTGTGATTCTGTTATCTCAGATTAGAAATACTGATTAACTAAGCAAGAAAATCTGTCATTTGTAAATTGAAAAACGGGATCATTTAAATGAATAGCAGATATGAAAAGATTTAGTTGAAGTTTCTGACACTGCATCAAATCAGCATAGCAGGGCAAAAGAATGAAAGCAGCTAGCCTGCTGTGTATTGGTGTATAGCCTAACTTTGAAAAGCTTATTATTCAAAATTGAGAAAAATAAGGAATGCTCTAATATGAGAGCATGCATTCCAACATTATTAAAAAATTTACATTCATCTCTTATGTACTTCATCCAGCCAAATGGAGATTTGACATCTGTGAAAAGTGCAATTATGACTAATAGCTGGTGTGTCCTGTATGAACAGCTCTATTTAATGAATATAAAAGTTAGAAAAAATGAATGGGACTTTTAAATCAACCCATGTGCTCATTTCATGGCACTGAGATCATTAATATTTGCAAATTAGAATGAAGCAGAGTACAGTATTTTGCATAGCATTCAAAAGACAGGACATAGACTGGCCACAATATATCAGACTGTACTTGTTGGTGTATTTTTGAAGATGAAACTGGTTTGGCTGATTTCCATGCAAGATCCACATGCGTGGTATCTTGATTTCCAAAGTGGATTTTGCACACCTGTAAACCCTACTTTTTTCAGACAATAAAAATATGTTATGCAGTTTAGTCCAGTGTGCTTTTATATCTTTTATCTACAGTATATAACTAAAGCAGAGTGATGGATGTCCACACATAAAATGCACATTTAAATGCATACTGCTAATGTTTTTGCTCAAAAAACAGATGGCACTGAATGAATTATGTTTTTAATCCAAAAAAAAAAAAAAAAACATTGCTTTTTTATCATTTCTTCTGCTCAAGAATTCGGCACAGAAGGAATTGTGATATAAGGTGGCATATATGTAAAAATTTGACTGTATTCTAATAAAGCACACAAACAGGTATGCAGGATGTTTCATGTGCTGGCTTGTGTCATAATATGAAGAAATATTTTATAACACTATAAAAACTATTAATTTATAGATACTCAATACATATAATTATTGTAATGATGCCATATTTAGTTTTTTTCAATGAAAAAAGCTTGCGTTAGTATTGTAATATGTTGGCAGATCATTCTAATAATAGGGATACCATTAGAATAGTAGTAATAATAATTTAATTCATTTGTGATGTGGTTTGACACCCTGTCTAATTAGCCACAGTGTTTTTGTGCAGAATATCTGATGTCACGTCCAGAATGAACATTTTCTTAAACGGAGTCAAAGTCGTTGTCTCCAAACAGTTCAGTTTTGATTCAAAGGCACAGAGTGAATTATGGAATCAGTAAAGTGTTAGATCATGGCTGCTGTTATGTTTATTTTTTCCTTTATTGTTATTTTTGTTATTATTGAAATATTTGTCATATTCTACTTATGTATCTTCTCTTTTGTTATGTTTATTTACTAGCTGCTCCACCCACATAGTAGTGAAACAGGACAACTTAGGGTTGCATGTCGGGTAAATCCTTTTAGCTCTTTTGAGCATTTTCTTGAGTTGTATTTTTAGAATTAATCCTGATTTTTTATAAAGATTCTTGCGGGACTTGTTTCTGCACAAGCTAGAGTTTTACAATTCTCTCTTTTGTGAGAAATTTTTGAGGTACCCGAGACACTCTTGTTAATTTCAAACTTTCAAATCCTGTTCTTTATTTATGGCCTGGACAGGCCCAAAGTCTGCAAAGCATCAGGTTTACCTGGGTGACACCTACATACAGTATATTGGGATAGGCCACTGAGGATTCTGGACCCGTATTTATCAAGCATCTTAGAATTACTTCTGGGAATTGTACTAAACGTTACACTAGGATAAGAATTTCTCCTACCTTAGAGTAGGACATAAGACGTATTTACAAAGCACCCTACACTCACTCCCAGCTAGGAGTGAGACTTCACATTTGAGAATGAATGACGTTGCAACCTCACAACACACATAAGTGCAGTTACTAAGATTAAGTAAATCAAAGCTACGACTAAAAAATCCTGGAAATGCCATGTAATGTGACATAGCCTTAAGTCTCAGCTCTTTCAAAGCATAATAATGCACTTTCTCAACATCTTCCACATGCACACAAACTTAATCTCCATTTTATCTGTAAAAACTCCCCCCAGTTTTTCTAGCAACCACTCCCACCCCCCTTTATTTAAAAGCAATTTTTAGTCATTTTATATGCTTAACCTTCTTACTCAAATAGCTACTGCCTTGTATAATAATTTACTTATTTTTCTCTATAATTATTAATATTTGCCTTAAAGTAAACATAATGTAGTAAGCATAAAGTAAATAATTATTGTCAGGCCTTTTGATCCTGAATGATTTCCTGATTCCTGACAGCCCGTAAAGGATGAACCATTTTGACTTATTTTAAACATGTTGAACGTACAGTAATCCCTCCTCCACCGCGGGGGTTGCGTTCCAGACCCACCCGCGAAATAAGAAAATCCGCAAAGTAGAAACCATATGTTTATATGGTTATTTTTATATTGTCATGCTTGGGTCACAGATTTGCGCAGAAACACAGGAGGTTGTAGAGAGACAGGAACGTTATTCAAACACTGCAAACAAACATTTGTCTCTTTTTCAAAAGTTTAAACTGTGCTCCATGACAAGACAGAGATGACAGTTCCATCTCACAATTAAAAAAATGCAAACATATCTTCCTCTTCAAAGGAGTGTGTGTCAGGAGCAGTGACTGTCACAGAGATAGAGAGAAAAGCAAACAAATCAATAGGGCTGTTTGGCTTTTAAGTATGCGAAGCACCGCGGCACAAAGCTGTTGAAGGCGACAGCTCACACCCCCTCCGTCAGGAGCAGACAAAGAGAGAGAGAGAGAGAGATATAGAGAGAGACAGAGTTTGTTTTTCAATCAAAAATCAATACGTGCCCTTCGAGCTTTTAAGTATGCGAAGCACCGTGCAGCATGTCGTTTCAGGAAGGAGCTGCACAAAAGATAGCAACGTGAAGATAATCTTTTAGCATTTTTAGACGAGCGTCCGTATCGTCTAGGTGTGCGAACAGCCCCCCTGCTCAATCCCCCTACGTCAGGATCAGAGAAAGTCAGCGCAAGAGAAAGAGAAAAGTAAGCTGGGTAGCTTCTCAGCCATCTGCCAATAGCGTCCCTTGTATGAAATCAACTGGGCAAACCAACTGAGGAAGCATGTACCAGAAATTAAAAGACCCATTGTCCGCAGAAATCCGCGAACCAGCAAAAAATCTGCGATATATATTTAAATATGCTTACATATAAAATCCGCGATGGAGTGAAGCTGCGAAAGGCGAAGCGCGATATAGTGAGGGATTACTGTAATGCCAATAACAAAATTACATAACATTTGCTACATAATTTCTATAATCTCAATTATTTTTCTTCATGTTGGGGTCATAGTCCATTAGACATTTTCCTTAACATTTATTATATAATTTCTATAGTCTGAAGTATATAGTGTTTTCTTGAGGTCATATTCTGTTACCTGTTTTTCCCTCAGTTTCACAGCTAAATGGCTGTTAGAGTTTTAATGATGGTTCAGCTAATAATTCAGTCCCTTGATTTTTAGGTGATCCATTATAGGCTTCAGAATTCAGATTGGTCCTGAACCGGTTTTCAGAGCAAGCTTGGTTGCTGGCAGGTCCAAATTCTTTAAATCTCTTTATGCTGGTTCATTAATCCTTGGTGGTATGGTAGGTCCAGATACGTCAGAGCTAGAAGATTGGGTGCTTACAATGTAACTAAAGAGCATTACAATGAAGACCCTGTTAAGCAATAATAAGTAATAAAGTAATTACTGTGCAGAAAAAAGATCTGAAAAAGCTACATTTGTGATGGGTGTGTCTATATTTCCTTAATATCTATTTTTTGCAAGCACTAACCAGTAACATTTCAAGATATCTTCAGATGAAGATGACATTTTTCAACATTATTTTTCCTAACCTATCCTGAGAGCTACTGTATAAAACAGTAATGTAATAACTAAATCGACTATTCCCAAGTGAAATCTAGCATAGTGAATTTACTTTTAAGCAATGAACAATGAATTATAGAATGAGGATTTATTTATTGAGATTATTTTCCAGTTATTTCATTTGCAGAGACTGATATACAGAATTTTAAATATGGAATTATACTGTTTACAGTTCTTAAAGTAGAATGGAGCATGAGATCGACAGGCGGATTGGTGTGGCATCCGCAGTGATGCGGGCTCTGCATCAGTCTGTCGTGGTGAAAAAGGAGCTGAGCCACAAGGCAAAGCTCTCAATTTTCCAGTCGATCTATGTTCCTACCCTCACCTATGGTCATGAGCTATGGGTAGTGACCGAAAGAACGAGATCGCTGAAATGAGTTTCCTCCGTAGGGTGTCTGGGCTTTCCCTTAAAGATAGGGTGAGAAGCTCAGTCATCCGGAAGGGTCTCAGAGTAGAGCCACTGCTCCTCCGCATTGAGAGGAGTCAAATGAGGTGGCTCGGGCATCTGATCAGGATGCCTCCTGGACGCCTCCCTGGTGAGGTGTTCCGGGCACGTCTAACCTGGAGGAGGCCCCGGGGAAGACCCAGGACACGCTGGAGGAACTATGTCTCTCGGCTGGCCTGGAAACACCTTGGGATTCTCCCGGAAGAGCTAGAAGAAGTGGCCGGGGAGAGGGATGTCTGGGCATCTCTGCTCAAGCTGCTGCCCCCACGACCCGATCTCGGATAAGCGGAAGAGGATGGATGGATGGATGGATGGATATCCTGAGAGCTACTGTATAAAACAGTAGATGAGACAGCATGTATTTGCATGATGTACTGCTGTAATGTACCACCTTGAAACATAAAAAGCTTGCAAATCTTTGTAACTGACTGCATTTGTACCTGCATGGGATTTGCTTTGCCTAATACCCAAACTCAAGTAAACATAAATGGAAGAGGAATTACTGTTAAATAGGAAATGATCATTCCATTAAAGTTCATTCTAATACATTTGACGTGTTTTTTCTGTTAAGTGCCTGAGATGTTTATTTCTATGATGCTAATTAATAATTAATAAAGATGTAATAACTAAATCGACTATTCCCAAGTGAAATCTAGCATAGTGAATTTACTTTTAAGCTATGAACAATGAATTATAGAATGAGGATTTATTTATTGAGATTATTTTACAGTTATTTCATTTGCAGAGACTGATATACAGAATTTTAAATATGGAATTATACTGTTTACAGTTCTTAAAACAAATACTCTCAAATCCATTTAATCCAGTTGAGGGTTGCGAGTAATTGGAACATTTCCCTAGAGACGCAGACATAAGGGGAACATCCCTGAACAGAGCACCAGTTATCAAAGGGCACACTGACGCACATCACTTAGCCTGAGCCATAAACCTAAGGGAGTGAAAAGATGAGTATCAGTGCAGGAGACACAGTTGGACATTGGAGCACAGATGACTTGGAATTCAGCTGAGTTTTACCACTTTTTTAGATGGGATTTATATCCCAGCTCTAAGTGAAATTCCACAAGAAAAGCATAAAGGTTTCCAAAGTATTTTGGGCAAATCCCAGGTTAACTTTACACGATTTGCATTTGATTTCTTCAGTTCAGCATCACATAAAAGTGAATACTGTTCATGTGTTTCTGATAATATTTTGGTGATTTTTTTATTCTTAAAAGACTAATTGTTACACCGTTTAAGGTTAGGACACCCTGCCTATATTGACAAACTGGAATTTGTTCTTTTTGGTGTATTTTCCTATCAAGATCCCAAACATTAATGATGTACAGTAGGTATGGTATGGAAGCTGTTGTCTTCATTTGTTAGTGGCTGAAGTAAAGTTGTTATCTTCTCACTTCTAAAGTGTCATACGTTCTTAGTTTTAGGTCACATATTTGTAAGCCTTTTCTCAGTAAATGTCAGGGGTGTATCTCACATGTCTTATAATCCTGGATTTAAAAGACTTAATCGGTCTGCAACAGAAAGCATGTCATTTTCTCTTTCACTATCGCAAATGTGACTGCTTTTTTTCCCCAAGTCACTTGTACAATCCTCAAGTATAGTATTGGTTTACATTTCTGTTTCCAATTGGTTTAGTGTTTGAATCAGGACTGATTTTAGAAGGTAACCATAAATACATTGCAAATACGTTATTTTACAAGTATGTATAATTTTTGCTTTTCTTTTTATCCTTGTAATTTTCCATTTGTCATTTGCCAAGACAAGGAAATCAATGTGTCTATAATTTCATATGAGTGAAATTGATTTCCTTGAGATCAGCTGTTTGAATTTTCTTAAAATCAATAGTGTTAAAGGATTAAAAATTAATTGTGTAGCTGTGATTTGTCAAAATGTTCTTGGAGATATGTCTGTAAGACATTGTTTTACTGCACTTCTGGCATTAGCTATACATCTCAAATTCACACTGCTTCTTTAAATAACCATATTGTGCTTAAGTGACTTCATAAAATTCATTCACAAAATGTTGCAATTTACTGAAGACTGACATACACTTGGAGTTTCATTTTTTTTCTTTCTATGCAAAATCTGTGTCTTTGCAGGTTTCTTAGCTTTTCAATTGCTGAAATTATATATTAATAGGATATTATTTAAAGTCTTAAATGAGAACAATCAGTAGCCTATCACAGGGCACACTACTGATTGATAATTAACTGTGCGATAGCATCACAATTACTATTTTGTTTGTAATTAGTCTGTGTACAACTACCATCTTCAGTGATTGACAAGATGAGAATGATTTTGCATTCATTAAAAATAGGCATAAGAGGAAGATCAAAATGTATGCGATGAATTAATAGCAACTGTATGTGGCTGATTAGATCTACAGAGACAGCTTACATTCATCTATTCAATATACAGCTGGCTGTCCTAAATGCGTTCCATCTCATAGACAGCTATTTGACCTGCTTGCTTATGTGCTATTCAGCAAGAACTAGGAGATGGAGTGGGGCTCTGTTAACTGTAGAAAAATAAGTACATTTGAAAAATTAATTATTTCTGCCATCAATCAGTAAATAAATGGAGTATAAGTACCCCTTTATCTAGTCCTTAAGTATTTAACAGGGCTTTCCATGAATGGTGCAAGAACACATTTCTAAATGACTATATTTTAACAAATCTTTATAATGCAGTGACATCTCAACAGGCCTGTAAGAACTTTAGAAAGTCAGCAGTAGGACCTGGCAGGACAAGAGCTTGCTGCACAGATCCTGTTGGCATGCATATTTTTGCAGCTGAAAAGTTTTGGGGGCAGCAACCCATGAAGATAACCTTTTGAAAGGGTAGGAGGAGTGAACAGTGTGGAAGGTAGCAAAAATTACACTGGTGCACCTTGACAGAGGACTGCTAATGTGAGTGTCAAGGAGGCACCTCTATATGAGTGGAATGACAAGGACTGGCAAAAATTGAAGGGTGCCGCAACAATTGTAAACACCAACAATAACCATTACAATGAAATTTGATACCTATGTAAATACTTGGGAGATCTTATTTTGGTGTTTGAAAAACGGGGCAGCAATTGCAGTAAACATACTTGTGACCTCCTTCCTTTTCTCAGTTTTGTGGCTAATTTTATACAAGTGTCAGGACTGAGGTAGCAGCCAGGTAGAGGACTGATGCAAAACACTGCCCCAAACCACCTAGTGACTACTTGATGATTATGCAGGACCTCTTACTAGAGGTGACAGATTTGGGGTGTATGACATTGGAGGATGTACCCCACAGGAACTTAACAGATCTGCTGGATTGACTCCAGGCTATTAAACTCTAGTTTGGATATATAGAATTGTCTTTGGGTCTACAGTAGCAGCTGTATGTGTAATCTAGAGATAATAATATTAATAATAATAATAATAATAAATTACATTTATATAGCCTTTGTCTCATTGCACAAAGTGTTTAGAAAGAGGGGAACCACTTCAACAGCCACTAATGTGTAGCACCAACCTGGATGAAGTGACAGCAGTCATTATTGTGCTAGTATGCTCAAAGGTAGCCAATTAGAGACAGGAGATGATTAGGGGGCCAAAATTAATGGGACCATGATAGCCAATTTAGCCAGTACATCTGGATATACCTTAGTCTTTTTGAAAGATGTCCTGAGATCTTTAATGGTCACAGAGAGTCAGGACCTTGGTTTTACATTTCATCTGAAGGACAACACAGTGTTAACAGCACAGTATCCCTGTCACTGCACTTGGGCATTGGGATCCACATACAGACCACAGGGTAAGCACCCCTTGCTTGCCTTACCAACACCTCTTCCAGAATCAACCCAAGCCTTTTCCTAGATGGTCTCCCTTCCAAGTCTTGGCCAGACCTGAACATGCTTTGCTTCAGGGGGATAAACTGTTCTGAAGTGCACATGGTGTGGCTGCTGATATGTGGTTGAGTACCTAGGAACTTTTGTTTCAGAAGTGCAAGGACATGTGTGACAGTCCTGTCCCCATTTTTCTCATGCTATAAGAGTAGAAGTGGTATAGGACACTTTCCTTAGGAGGGTGTATCCAACAGAATTAAGGTAAGATGTTAATCTCACCCAACCAGCCATGCTTAAAGAGGTGCTCATAGAAACCTGGCATATGAATTAGCATGTAAAGATGAGACATTGCAAAGAAGAAATGACTGTAGTGAAACAGCCTTGAGATATACCAGTTCAAAGCATTCATACTGAAAGAAGGGGCCAAGGGATGGCATTCATAGGGATTTGTTAGTGTTGAGGCTATGAGGGTAGCATGCATCATTCTCTCTAGGCCAAAAGACACGTTCATTCTTTGGAATTGAGGCTGCAGCAGTAAAATTAATAGGACGGAAAGCTTTTTTACTTGCAATAGTCTCAATGAAGAAAAGCATCCAGCAGCCCAGAAAAAATCATTACCATGTGTCAGATGAAGCAGAGGAAACACTACAAGCACAAGGTGAGACGTTGGGGTAGGGATATGGGAATACAAGTTGACATGGTAGCCTCAGCCTCCACTGTGCGACCTGACATTCTTTCCATAGAGTATCCCCTCCTGACTATGCCCAGGTAATGGAGCCTGTACGACTATGGAGGACCTCACAAAGGCCGTCCCTTGGGTCAGGGATAAGACTTTGGACCCCCCAGTTTAGGTGGCAGATATGAAAGACCCAAGTATGCCGTAATTAGACATTTTTGCAAAGAACACAAGCTAGAGTTAGATTTTGGAAAAAGCACACGACTTTACCACATAGTGCCCCTTTTTGGTTTGGCATGCAAGACTAGTCCAGACCGCATGGAAATGTTGTAAATTGAAGTTCTGCCTTAAAGAGGCAAGTGAACTGTAGTGGCTATGTTTGATCTCAAAGGCAGCAACTGACAAATTTATCGTATGAATTCCAAGACTGACTTGCTATTTTGCCAGATGCTGTTGGGCAGACTGCCCTGGTATAACACATTATTGTCACTGGTGATGCCCAACCTATTGGACAGCAGCCAGAACTTCTTCTGCTTGCCTGATAATGGGGAAGCTGAGGACTTAGGGAAATGTTGATAGTCGTCATTTTTCAGCCATCCAAGCTCCCAAAGCTGCTCTCCAGTGGTAATGGTATGGCATAAAAAAAACCAAACAAATCAGGAGAATTATGTTTCTGCATGAATTACAATAAGCTAAATGCTATTACCAAGAAAGACTTGTATCCACCTATTTGAATGAACAATCCCCGAAACATTATGGCAATGTTAAATTGGTTCTTGCATTTGGATCTGTGGAGTGAGTACTGTCAGGGGAAGTTGGTACCTGGCGCATTGGAGAAGATAACTTTTTAGGGAGGAGGAGGACTGCAGTAGTTTAGGGTGCTCTTTTTTGGATTGTGGAACAACCTACCAACATTCAATTAAATAATGAAAAAGCTACTGTCTGGACTACCAAACATCCAGTTCCTGGTCTTCCTTTATTATTTTCTGGCTCATTGCCCCTCTTTTGAAGAAGCAATGGGCATCTTAAGAAGTATACTAATGTGTCTAAACTCTCACCTGAGAAATAGTTACTGCTCAAGTAGGAAATGATGTAAAGAGGGTAAACAGATAGGGGTTGGGTACTGAAGATTCAAAGGTTTGGGCCATCAGGGACTGGGCAATCCTAGCCAGCCAATAGGAGCTTGGGGATTTTTAGGCCTTATGTTATATTAGAGGCAATTTGTCCCAGAGTTCACTATAATAGCCACCCCAATCACGAGTTAACAAACAATAAAGAAAAGGGGAAGAGGAGCAGCATAGTTTTTGGGCTCTGAAGGATGTGTTGTGCATGTTTCCTGTGTTGGCCCCTCCAGACCCCTCGCAGTGTTTTCTATAAGACACAGATGCCAGTGGTCAGGGGCCGAAAAACCTGAGCTGCTGTGGAAGCCAGCAGTGCCCTAAACACCAGAACAAAATAAGGCAGTGGTCTGGTCAAGGGACCTTTACAGCAGAGCAAAATAAGTGTGTGCCTTTCAGGTCCATTATAGTTGATGGTGGTAGCTAGAGTTAAAATATTTAAATTTTTTGTTTTGCGCTAAGCCTTTGACTACCTGTATGCTACTTTTTACCTACTTTGGCTGCTTATTACATTGCATTTTCTAAATAAAATCTAACATACTGTACAGTTAATATGTTTCATAGTTATAGAAGAATTCTCAGAGATTCAAGAAGTACAGTGTACTGGAAGACCCCATGACAAATGTCTTGATGGAGAGCGTGAATATGAAAAGTAATTTTGCAAAATGTGGATGTTGTGATAGCTTAGTGTGTACCAACTTTATTACACATGACACCTTTAACTATCTTAGTTTTCACAATCAAGTCAATAGCTGCTCATTTTTGTCAATATGTTGTGTTTGGGTTTACCGTTGAAGTATTAATACTATAAAAATCAAACCCTTATTTAAGTAATATCTAGTCTTTATTACATGATATAATCAATGATTCAGAATCAGTGCAACAAATATTAAGGCAAGATTTTTATTGTGTATTTATTACCCACCTTTCAAGCTTCTGAGGTTTTACATACTTTTAAGTGTTGCAATCATAAATAAAAGTAAAATATGGTGAAAGGAATATTTTCAAAAACATTCTACCTTCCAAATTCTGTGATATATGGCGTGTCAGAAAATATATGTATGGATTGTACACAAAACAGAATGATTATTAGGAAGAATGGTTAGTAAGCAGTTAACCAATAGATAACAGCTACTATATATGTGTGTGTGTTTAGTATTTACATGAAGAACAGAAAAATAAGGGCACAACTGCACTGTTCCTTTCCTGGTGGTGAGGCAGCAGAGCCCTCTGTTGTCAGAGGTACTCGGGCGTGCAGCTGCCTGAGAAAGACAATCCAGTGTTAATGGAGTGTGAGATTAAAAATCACAGCAGATGAAATTATCAGAATGCAACAGCGTTTTGCAGTTTTGTTTGCTTAAGTTGATGTATTACACAGATCTGGCAGGTACAGATAAGAACATCCTTTTGCATTTTTTTATTATTTGCATTTGAGTTGTAATGCTAGGGTGGTGAAGGTGGCTATAATTCAGTATTTCTGTACAATAATGTTATGTCAAATCTAGAAGAAGATTACAAAGTATGGTCTGCATTATATGTAGCCATGCCTATTTTCAGATATTTAAAAAGTAAACAAAAAATCTTATTTTTTTCTGGCTCCTTGCCCTTTTTCTTTATTTTCCATGCAAATACATTTGACATATTCAGAATATTTTAAACCATCCAAGGGAAAGTTTTAAAAGCCCATCCTCTGGTTCTTCCACCTCACTAAATGGTCCTTTTATAGCATCAGGGAATGTGCCCTTTCAAAGCTTATATCAAAGTTCCAGCATAAAGCATGTTCTCCTGTGGAGATCGGCAGCCCTTTGAACCTGAGAGAGTACCCCGCAGAGGCAAATGACTAGATACACACTGTAATTTGAAGCACCTCCTATAGATTTTGCAAAGCATGTCTGGTTATGATTTTTTAGGTCTTGACGGTTGTTACATGCCCCCGCAACACTCAACTGGTATGTACTAATTAGATCTCAAGTGGGGGGCAAGCAAGCAATCCCAGTCACCTATTGCAACAAGCATTCCTTTTATTTCCACATTCCTGAAGGAAGAAAAAAAAATCAGCTTAACCACATAAATATCTGCAGTATTAAAAACAAAACAGCAGGATGCAATTAAAGTATGTTTAGAAAAGGTAGAATTTAGCAGTTAAACCCTTGGGCATAATTCTGTTCATTGACATGCTAAACATTGTAATCAGCTTTATAAAAAGAACAAGGTACTATAACGGGACATGTCTTGATATTGCTATTCTGTTTATAGTATTAATAATGTCTTGATGGCTTGATTGTAGAAATAAACACTTTGGGTACATTAACAATTGATAGAGAGTGTTTAGAAAAAAAATATTATAAATATTCCTTTTCATCCAGCTGTTTAGATATTTGTTAATCATTGTATTTCTTCAAATGTAGCCACTGATTTTAAGAGCTGCTTATCACAGCCTGGGTCTCTGAATTGCAGCTTGCCAGTCAGTTGCTCACACAGAATGGGATGTTAGTCCATCTCATGGAATACTCAAACTGCCATGAATACCATTGCACAGAGTCTCCGGGAATGTTAATTAACTTCATAGCAAACTTTTGGACACTCAAAGAAAGGGTTACGTCCCTAAAGGAAATCTATATGAACATGGTGAGAAGCTGTAAAATAACCCAAAAAGACACTCTATGCCAGAATGAAACCTACAGCCCAAGAGCTTTATGGTGGCAAATGCTAAAGTGCTGTCCCACTGTGCTGCCCTTTTCAAAATTTGTTCAACAGATTTTATGCAACTCCGCCAAAGGATATAAAATTATGATTTATAAGAGTCTCTCGATTAACTACAAATATCACACCATGTCAAATAACACAATGCAGTGTAAAAGTTTAGCTAATGTGAAATTTCACTTTTATTATTAGCATGTTTCAAATAGGCACAGTGGGCTTATCCTTTTGTGCTACATTAAAAGTATTAGCTCTGAGTGAAGTTCTTATTTTAAGACATATTGTATAGTTGTCATTAACCATCCTACACATATCAGTAAGTGATTATCCATTTGACCTTAGAAACTGAGAAACAAGTACTTTTATTTTTAGTTTGGTGTATATTCCAGTACACTAGAGACCTGCAAGAAACAAAAGCAACATTATTTTTGGCACAGTTACTGAGCAGATCTATAGTCAAAGTGTTATGATAGTAATGCTTTTCTTTAAAAAAATAAAATGTAAAAAATGAGCCAGCTCCCTTTTGTATTTTGTTTTTATAAATGAATTACAAAGCTTTTGTCATGAAGTGAATCTTAATTAAGAATAAAGACAGAATTTTAGCATCACGTGTTAAATAGAGGCATCCAGTTTTTTACTGGGCAGCACAGAGGTTAGTGTTACCTCCTGCACAGTTCCAGATCCAAAGGCTCAAAGACAGGTTCATCTTTGTAGAGTTTGCCCATTCGCCCCACGTCTGCATGGGATACCCAGCAGGTTCTCTAGTTTTTCTGTCAGGTCAAAGGTCATATGCAATAAGTTAATTGCCAACAATAAATTGACCTCAAATGAATGGGTATGGGAATGTATGTGAGTGTGGTTTACGGAACATATTGCTTGAGTGGGCTTAGACCCTCCCTAATCCAGAACAGGGTAAGTGAGTAAGAAGAGGGATGGAAAGACAGTTGGTTTGCTGATTTAAAGCTTGATATATTTTAAGAGCTAAAAGTTTTTGCTTTGAGTAAAGTTTAGATTGTTTATTTTCAAAATTTCCTAAGATGTTTGATATTTAATAAAAACAGAAATATTTAGCATCAAGCCTGTCACTTATGTTTAATTCTTGATTGATATTTCCATCAATTCCTACATAAAGATGGCACATTCTTAATACTGCCTATAACAGCTAGAGATATGAAGGCAATTATGTCTGGGATCATTCTGTTTAAGATAAATTTTAGTTAAGATGTATTTAAAAATACAATGTAAAAATATAGTAGTTTATGGGCATACTAGGGGGGCTCCACCCCCTGCTCGCTTCGCTCACCAACCCCCGGTCTTGGGTAACCCGAAATAGATTTGAAAGAGATTATTGTCTGTCCTGGTAATTGTCACATATGTATCATGTTCACCGTTACGACATCTGTAGGTTAGTTGAGCTAATATTATACCTCCGGTGCCGTGTGTGTGTTTCATGTGGTAGTTGTTGTAGGAGCATGCGCCCTCCGCACTATCTCGGGTTTGACTATGCTGTGTTTTGTGGACGTTTGGGGACGCCGTACTCTCTCCGGTTTGATTGTGGGGTGGGACGCCGAAGCCTGTTGTGTTTGTTTTGTCTGTGAGTACTCATATTATTGTATTACTGTAATGTGATTCACATATGCTGTGGAGTCCGTATCTCTGGGGCTTCTGTACCATCTCGGGGGTCTGCCTGTGGTGTGTTAGACGCGCGTTGTAGGCGCCCGCACCTTCCGTACTATGTCGGGTTTGACTATGCTGTGTAGTGTGGATGGTTAGGGTTCCGTATTGTCTGTGCTCGTTGCTTTATTTCGTATTTCCGTTAGTTGAGCTCTTTCGGTTTTGGTGGTGTATCAGAATTCGCTTGCGGTGGTGAGCTATGGTTCAGAAACGCGTTGTAGGCGCCTGCGCTTTCCGTACTATCTCGGGTTTGATTATGCTGTGTGTTGTGGACCTTTATGGACTCCATAGTATTTCCGGTTTCACTCTGGGGCAGTGGGCTGAATCCTCTTTATTATGTGGCTGTGTGGTTACCTATGGGCGCGTTGCCTCATTTCTTATTTATGTTAGTTGAGCTCCTTCCTTATTGAGCTGTGACTCCTTCGTTCTCGGTGGATCAGACTTCGCTCGCTGTCGGCGCCTACGCACTATGTCTCCTGCGTCCATGGGCATGACATGTACCTGCGTCCATATCCAGTTTATTCTCGGTTAGTAATATGGATATAAAGACAGAGATTCTGAAAATTAACATCAGTAGATGTTTTTTTATCAGGTTTACAACATTAAAATACTCCTCTGTGATGCCTTAATGGGAAGTAGACTATTAAAGTATTGGAAACAATCAATTTATAAAATTATATGAGAACACCAAGTATAAAGTTGGTCTTTTATATTGTATTTATCCATAAAAACTACAGACATCAAGGAAAAAAATAATATTCCCCCTTAATTATCTGGTTACATGAATGCTACAGCTACTGTACATCCTCTGTCAGATATGTGATTCCTCTAACAAAAGCTGATCAATTCCTAGCACAGGAAGTATTTTTAATCATAATTGTTACTTTTGTGAGCTTACATTGAGGACTGCATTGTACATAAGCTGGTTATTGTCAGGTCATCTGTAGTCATTTAAGGTTTTCTTCTTTCTTATGCCACTCCTAGGTGATAATGTAAAAGAATAATTTCAAGAGGCTTCTAATTAGTTACTGGTTATGTGAAAAAAGTAGTGAGGCAGTTCACCTTCCAAATTAAGGGTTTTGCTTCCAATAACAGAAAGCTCCTTAATGTCTCTAATGATTATGCTATGTGTGTGTGTGTGTATATATATATATATGTGTGTGTGTGGGTGTGGGTGTGTGTATATGTGTGTGTATATATATATATATATATATATATATATATATATATATATATATACACTGTATATATATATGTGTGCGTGTGTGTATATATATATATATATATACACACATAGAGACACACATACAGTATATATGTATGTGTGTGTATGTATATATATATGTATATATATACTGTATATATATATGTGTGTGTACATATATATATATACACACACACACAGTATATATATATATATATATATGTACAGTATGTGTGTGTATGTATATACCAAAATATGTGTGTGTGTGTGTCCATATATATATATATACACACACACAATAAATTATGCTGTATAAGTATATAAATACACATACACACACATTGATATTGCCTATTAATTTGTTAAATTGATACCTTTCTCACCCCTTTACGTCTTTTTGTCTCATTTGTTTTGTTTTTGTTTTTTTTTTGCTGTTCCCAGCCTCTCTTGCCTCAAAATCTCTGTTTTGTCCTATTTTTTCCATTCACCATTAAAGGAGAATGCCATAGCTGAAAAATTATTTACCTAGCCCTTCTCCTTTCTTTTTTATGTCAGCAACCATGCAATAGCCATTTGTGGACTGAAAGAAAGAGCCCATTAATATTCAAAGCATTATATAACATTCTACATAGCAACACTTTTTTTTTTTTCCAGAAAGCCAGAGGCACTAGAATTCTGAACCAATAGAGTTTTCTGTTGAGACAATTAGACAGATTGGATATACTTATTGATAACAGAATGCCCTTAACTGAGGAATTAATGTATACATAACCATGTACAAAATCAAAACCTAATAAACCATATAATACTGAAAGGAAAATACACTTTAGAATTCTGAATATTTTTGGTAATGCTTTTCTACGTTCCTGCTTTTCTTTAGACCCACTAACTGCCCCAGCACTAGACATGCTTTCCTTCACAGCCATAGTTACACAAAGACACAGCTGCATGAGTCACTTGGCTTGCAATGCACAGTCACAGCTTTAGCTTTCTTGAATATATTTACAGTATCTGATACATCTCCTTAATGCTTGAATTAGATGACTAAGTGCTACTTAGTCATTTTGCATTTTACTTTTCAAAATGCACTGTAATTATTTATTTATTTATTTGCTTTTTATTGTCCTTTACATAGTTTTTTTTAAAGCAAAATGCACTTGAATTCTGTATAATGTAAGTAATAGGTCTTTAATGGTTAGACTACTTGGTCTCCATTATTCATTTTATCTGACACAGTTGAACTCCTGAGTAGCAACATACTGCTAAACTGGTCTTAGAGATCGGACAAGGAAAAATATAACATTAAAAGTATAAGCTGAAAATGGAAAATGATGGTGCAAGAGATAATTAACTAGGGTTATACACATGTAAGATTTATATGGGTTACTGCATGACAGAGTAACATGGGACAGCAGCAAACAATTCCAATGTGAAACTGAAAGCCTGCCCTGTAACAGCAGACCAGAGGGTCTGCAGCAGTAGGGAGAAAGAAAAAGAATAGAAGAGAGAGTTTCGGAGAATGTGAGAAATACAGAAGGTGAGTGGGTGCTCTTATTAATGGTAGAGAAGGCACCCCAGACAGATTTAAGATCCTGTATAAAAAAAAGTCCAGAGGGGCATCTAAGCTTTGTTTATTTTCCATTTATTTTGATATTTTATATTCTGCTTTTTTTCATCACTTCACTGTGTGTTGGTTTTTCCCCTTTCTCACTGTCTTTTTTTTAATAACCAAACCTTTCCCTACACAACTAGTGTAGTAGGAGCTGTTTTAAAAATTTTACAATCCTATCTAAGTTCTAAAGTTCCTAGTTTTTAATACTAAACAATAAGTCATACTGTATGTAACTATTGTCTTTAACAAAATGAATGCAAACTTTTACATGTTACAGTATTCCTGTTCAAGCACCCAGAATTTGCACAATTAAGCAATTTTGATTCCTCTATTTTCAAGTTAAAATAAAGTTTATTTTTTTAAATTAAAAGGTATATCATTAAAAATAATAGAGTATATGTTATCTGATTTTAGTTGCCTGTTGGTTCATAACATCAATAAGTAATCATAAAATTTCTTCAACTGTTTAAAGCCACTGGCTATGTGCTTTACAGTGCATTGCTTTGAGTAAAATTAAACATGATAAATGTTAAGTGAAAACTTAATTCTGAAAAATTGAATTTTATGGCTTGCCTCAAATGTGTTTGCTGTGTACTGTAAATGTAGCAAAGATGCCCTTGAAAACACATTATGGCGCAATTCATGTGGAATTAAACTACTGGAGTAAGTAGGGTGGAAGAGAGGAATAATGATTAACATTGCTGCCTCACACCTCCAAGAGACTGGCTTTGAATGTTGACCTGCTGTTTGTGGAGGTTCTCCCAGTGTCTTCATGGGCTTACCTTTTCCACATTCATCCCAGTTATATACATTTTAGGGTATGGACCCTATCCAGGGTTGGCTCCCTGTCTCATGCATGAGGCTGTTATGCTCTGCCTCCTGACAGTCTTGAAGTGGAATTTCAGGAAATAGATGGGTAGATTGCTGAATTTGTAATTACGTCATGTCTCAGAGTCTGAGCTGATTGACTTTCTTCTGGGCCTGTTTTTTGTACACCAAACACATTTTATTCACCACTCATTTTTTGGACATATAAAGTATACCATGACATATATATTTTGAGGTATACAATATATGTGATATATACAAAGTAATTAATATGAAACAAATATTACATTTAAATTACTTTGTACCACATTTTTATTGATACAGTAAATAACATCGAAAGAACTGTCACATCAGCTTAATCCACGGTTGCAGGGAAGTTGGAGTCTATCCCAGCAGTCCTGGGTGCAAAGCACAGACCAGCATTGGACCAGATCCCAACCCACTGTTGGGTCAACTTAAGCTTATATCCACATTCATATGGGGCCAGTTAATCACCAATTAACCTAACATATGTATTTGGGAATGAGGAAGGGAAAAATGGAGTGCCCTGAGAAGAACCCATAGAGAGAATGCGAAAACTTCCACACAGTATACACCTGGTGCAGGATTTGAATCCATTGCACATACAGTAAATATCAATAATATAAAAAAAGCACTCTGTCAAAATTCATGCAGGCTGCTATATATTGCAGTAAACTACAGGTAATATTTTCTTAATAAAATGCATGAATGTAACCACCATTCAGTGAGTAAACACACTAGCTTTAAAAGAAGACCAAGTAATTAACAAAATTAGATTCAGCTTTCCAAATATTGCAAATTGAGAACAAGAAATTGTTCATTGAAATAAGGATGTTTGGAAAGACACTTTATACATTATTTTATATAATATATTCAATATATATATAGTATGTAAATTACTACTTGCAGTGAGATTGTCAAACTTACATGAATTAGTTCCTGACATGCGAGATTGTACTAGATAACTACAATTGCATTATATGTTGATGGTAAAGGAAAGGGAAAAGAAATGTATACATCCAAAATTTATAGAGTAGATTCAGTGCCAGTAAGGAGCTTTAATGAACCAAATAATTTAAAACCATTGCCCTTTGTCATAAAACAGTTTGTACAGGAAAAGTAATATGAAAACAGAAATGAGGAGAAAACTTGTTTTTGCCAAAAAGCAGTGCCACCATTACAACACAGTGCAAACCAATGCTAGCCTCTCAAGCAAGGACTCAATGAAATATTGGTTGAGTTGCGAAGGGAAATGGCCCATGATGGATGCAGCATACATGTTTAACAGTCATTCATTTGCAGTATGCATCTCAGTCACTGAATTATCATTCGATTATCATGTAGATGCATGCACACACCCTTTCTTTTTTCTCAAGTGCATTTTAATGTTTATTGGATATCAGCCTAAACATGTTAGGCTATCCAGTGTAACAATAGATGGCACTATACCAGCGCTTAACCCAGCACAGACAGACACAAGAGGCACACTTACACAAGTTCACGCTTTTTATTTTCTTCTTTTCCAATTCAGCACAGCATACACAGTGCACAAACCCCAATAAAGCTCAGTCCCTTTTCTTCTTCTCTCTCTTCTTTCTCCTTGGCCTCCTCCACTCCTCTTCTTGCAAGCATTGTCCTTTGCCTCCTGACTCCAGCTCCCCGAATGGAGTGAGGTGGCCCCTTTTATAATGTACCCTGATATGCTCCAGGTGCTCCCTGATGACCTTCTTGCAGCACGTCCTGGTGTGGTGGAGGTGCTACATGGGCACCTGGAAGCACTCCGGGTGTACCTGGTTCCTGTTCAAGCAGCACTTCCTGGTGTGGTGGAAATGCTGCAGTCCAGGGCTTAGCCAATAGCCATGTGCCCCCTGGTGGTGGCCACGAGCCCCCACAGTGTTGAGTTTCCAAACTCTGTTCCCGTGGCCCCAACACGCACCAGGGCGGCTGCCTTCTCGTGTTCCAGGGAAGGTACTGCTCATCTCCCGGTCCTTCCATCCTCCAGGCATCCCAACTTGGCATGAGCCCCAGCCGTACGCCACACCAGTAAATTTCAAGGTAAGCATGCAGTTTACCTTTGAGCCAGTATTGAGTTAAAGAGGTCAGGCTTACTGTGGCCTGTTGTTGGTCCATCGTTTACTGCTCTTTTGTTAATATGTAATTTGATAATAAGCTACATCACTAGATGACTCTTTGTAGCAGATGAAGTAACCTTACTAGTTTTCATGACTTTTTTTCAGTTTTTAATTGTCAAATGAGAATGCCCCAAAAGCAGGGGGATATCTCAGACCCCCCAAACCTCAGACACAATCATGATGACAATACTCCAGGGCTCAGATGAAGTATTTTTCTTGTACAAAGTACCTTTTCACTGGCTCTCCTTCCACAATTAACTCAATCCCAGTCTCAATTCCTTTTCCTTTTCTTCTCCTCCACTCCTCTCAAAAAAGTTTTGTTGAGCTCTTCCTGACTCCAGTTCCCCTAGGAGAGGTGGGGCAGCTTCCTTTACGTTGGACCCGGGTGTACTTCTGGTTCATAGAACAGTGGACTCAGGAAGCACTTCTGGATTATGTGAAACCAGTGTACAATATGGGAGTGTTCTACTGACAGTGCTTCCTGTTGGCCCCCAAGGAACACTAAAGGGCTCCTTCTTGATTCACAAGTCCCATGCAGCCCTTCAAGTGTCCAAACTGGAGCCTGACCAGAGGGGCATCGCCACCTTTTGTACTGGGAGAACAACTCTTCCCAGCACACAGGAAGTGCTACCAATCCATCCGTTATATTTTCTCCCCAACTGGGAAAGGAAATAGGACCCACCCAAGTTGGAATACACATCATTTTGTGGCATCCTTCCATAGTGGATATCTCCCTCCATTCCATTTGGGATGTCAGTGCATTAATTATGCTGTCACAACAGAAAATATACATTTGGCAGGGCCACCTTGTAAGTTTTAAAAATTAAATACACAGATTTTGATACTACTTTGTAAGGCACCTTTTATTTAGTGTCTTATTCCATACTCTTAAGTATAATTTAATTAGATAGGTGCTGTTGATAAATTATAAAATGATAATTAAGGGATAGTGTTAGAAACGTTTTGATAAGGAGATTGATAGGTTAGTGATCACGTAGTTAAAAAAATATACTGTATATGGTGATCTATATAATAAATTTGAACTGTAAATTACAGTTGAATAATGTTAAAATTACATTATTACAATCACAGTTGTAATAATGGATGTTATTGTATAAAGAGTGAAAGTTTCAAGTTTATGTTAAGACATAAAATGTAAAATTTTCAATCCACCTTACGAAACAAAATTCTTAAGTTCAATGAATAAGCAATGGCCCTTAAATGGAAACAAGCAGAAAATAACATTTAAAATGGATTTGTGTCACATTTACATATGCTGATGCTGCACACACCAATAAATCTATGGAATGTTGTAACCAGTTTGAAAACCCTGGTTTTTTTACTTATTTCAGCTATGAATTATTAAAATAAAAAATAGAAGTTTTCAAACATTATTCTAAAGTACTCATTAAGGGATTTTATAGGACACATTCGGCTATGCCTTATTAAACAAAAATGTTATTGTGATTCATTCTTAATGAAGCTGACCCAGGGACGGTTGATTGTTTCAAGTGGAGTTTAAATTGACTGGTAAAAATTTAAGTGCCTCTTTTTAGAACCGCAACAAGTTCTCTGAGAATGAAAATTATTCAATATTTTTCACAGTTTTATTAACCGAGTTGTACTTTTAATAATATTTGTCACTTTGTCTGTCAGTGCAGAGCTCAGATTGACTGAGTATTGTTAATATCAATGTTCTTTATTGTCGTTGTTAGTACTAGGGTGTTGTACCGTGTTAGCCATTATGGATGTACTAAGAAGTCAAGCAAAGTGACACCTTTTATTGGCTAACTAAGGACCTAACAGGGACCTGAAGAAGGTGCCTGAGTTGCCTCGAAAGCTTGCATATTATAATCTTTTTAATTAGCCAATAAAAGGTGTCATTTTGCTTGACTTGTTGTTAATAGTAATACAAAAGGTAAGAAAGAAAACAGTGCCACTCATAAGCCACCAGACATTACCTAATTTGCATACAATGCAGTAGGTCAAAGTTAACCCACCCCACCCCCAATTTAGGGTTGTAACTGATCCACTATTATTTGTTTAAGCAATTGTTTAAAAAGTGATGCTCTATGAGAAACTTTGCTCTGAAAAAAAAAATGATGTGCAAGTTACTACCTTTTTAGGCAAAGTTTGACTTCTTTAAAATAATGTGCTGCCATTACGCCCTACTCAAATTAATGGTTTAACAAATTTTCAATGACTTCTAAATAGCAAGAAAAAAAAAGAACTCAAAATCACTACTGTCCACTAAAGTCTTTTCAAAGAGCAAGATGCTTTTCACTTTAAAAAAAAATAACAATAAATCAAAGGAGAGTGTGCCAGTGAGAAACTTAAGCAGCTTTCCTCTAGGGTAATATGGGTTTTCCCTGACCTTTTACAGCATTCTGAAATATAGTGAAACTAGTGTTTTAAGACTGCTTTGGGACCAGAATTGGCATGGTTTTCATACTTCTCTGCCTCCTTGTTTCTTATTATGGCATTGTGTTTTATTGATAGGCAAAATTAAAATTACTAGCAATACTCAAATGAGTCTAATTTGTCCCATGTACACACTCTCGTATTAAATGTAAAGAATGCAAGCCACTTGTTTCTAACTATTTATGTAAGCAAATTGTCATCCATTCATCCATTTTCCAACCCGCTGAATCCGAACACAGGGTCACGGGGGTCTGCTGGAGCCAATCCCAGCCAACACAGGGCACAAGGCAGGAAACAATCCTGGGTAGGGTGCCAACCCACTGCAGGACACACACAAACACACCCACACACCAAGCACACACTAGGGCCAATTTAGAATCACCAATCCACCTAACCTGCATGTCTTTGGAATGTGGGAGGAAACCGGAGCGCCCGGAGGAAACCCACGCAGACACAGGGAGAACATGCAAACTCCACGCAGGGAGGACCCGGGAATTGAACCCAGGTCCCCAGATCTTCCAACTGCGAGGCAGCAGCGCTACCCACTGCGCCACCGTGCCGCCCGCAAATTGTCATGTTTTCTTTAAAGCCTCTACATGGTCATTTTATGTTTGGTTTCTGTTTTCTTATACACTTTCATGCACTGCATTGTTAAAGATGTCAGTCTTTGCTTTTTATTATAATTACCTAGTTTTTAACAAATATGTCATTTTTTAATCTCTCTTCAGTGTTGGTTTGCTTCTATTTAACTGTCCTTAGTTTTTATTTACCTGGTTTCACTATTTATTTTTCTGTTACACATTAACTTAACATTTTAGAGTCAGGAGAACAGAAGTTGCTTAAAAACAGAATATAAATGACTAATCTACATAGTGTAATTTGTGTTATAATGCACTAGTTCACATTAAAATGCAATATTCTGTAATATATGCTGCTCTTGCTTTACTAGTTTGACTGACATTATCAGGGTCAATGGAAACTAGAATCTGTGTTAGACGTGGGGAGTGCAGGACACAAAATCAATGGGATCTGAGTTTATTCCAGAGCACACACATTCCAAATGAACTTGATCACATATATCTGAACTATTGGAGAATTTGGAGTTCCTAGAGAAAACCTATTTGAATACAGTATTCAGTGTTTGAACTAGGAAAACAGACGTTGCTGCAATGTATGTGCATGCAAACCTAATCAACCCCTGCTTTAATAAAACCGAAAACTCTTTAAAAAACATTTGAACCAGTTATGCAGGTTAGTGGTTCTCAAATTTAGTCCCATGGGCCCCATGTGGCTACAGGTTTTTGTTCCAACCAATTTCACAATCAGTGAGTCTACATGGCCATTTTATGTTTGGTTTCTGTTTTCTTATACACGTTCATGCACTGCATTGTTAAAGATGTCAGTCTTTGCTTTTTATTATAATTACCTAGTTTTTAACAAATATGTCATTTTTTAATCTCTCTTCAGTGTTGGTTTGCTTCTATTTAACTGTCCTTAGTTTTTATTTACCTGGTTTCACTATTTATTTTTCTGTTACACATTAACTTAACATTTTAGAGTCAGGAGAACAGAAGTTGCTTAAAAACAGAATATAAATGACTAATCTACATAGTGTAAAGAGAGTCACTTTCAGAGTCATACATTTATTTGACAGTAAGAGCTGAAGCTGGGTTAATATATTACATGGTTATGCAAAATAATCAGATTTCACAGCTACGTCTGGTCAAGCAGCCAAGTGACCCAAGATAAAGCTTGTTTGATTAGAGATCAAAGCAGTAGAGCTGTGTGTTAGGGTTGAGGGGGTGGCTTTAGGGGGGTCTACCGAATCACGGGGGAAGCTTTTGTACCTTGTGAAAGGTGACGTCACTACCGGGCGATTGCTCCCAAGGACACACTTGTTTCGCCACAGCTTTTACCTGGCCCTTCCCTTTTGCTGGTTGTGGCTGACTTTTTCTTTTTCATTTTTAATTAATTTTGCTAATTTCTAATTTTAATTAAAATACCTCTGCATATTAGACTGTTCATTTTCTGTTGTCTGTTGTCTTAATACCTACAGGATAATTGGATTGTTCTGGAAAGGACACTTCAGTTACATTTTAGTATATTTCTTTTTGTTTTGCAGCCAGTTGTTTATTGTATGTGCAAGCTGTCCTTAATAAAATGAATCAGACTATACAAGTTACTGCCCTCTCCTGGTTGACTATAGCATGGATCTTCCTCAAAATCTAGAGTGGCAGCTTCTACAGTTTGTCAGCTAGCAATCCTCCAAACACTTAACTCAGACTTAACCACACGTTACTCTTTCTTAGTTCTCTAACTGCCATGGTTAGAATTGTGATGTTTGTTTATTTTGTTATACTCTTCAAAATAATATTGCTATTTGCAGCTCCTGAAAACTAAACCCCAGAAGACTCATTCCACCCATGTGGACTCGAGTCACTTTAAAGCTGCTCTTGTGTCTCTTTACTTGTGCATTCTCTGGGCAGTCCTACCACTTACCTTTACAAAAATCTCTGTATATCGTCTTTCATTACTGACACATCATTGTCTGGTCAAAGAAAGTTTAATTTTACATTACATTCTCAAATCCACCGGCTACATTTGAGGGTTGTGAATGGGGCTAGAGAGTGTCCCCAGCAGCAATGGGTACAAGACAACAAATGGTTTTGGGCTAGGCATCAGTCTATTGCAAGTCCTGCTCACGCACACATCTTCCCTTACATGGGAACAATTTGGTGTGGGTGGAAAGCAGAAGTAACTGGAGAAGAACCCTGGCAGGTGTGGGCAGAAAGTGAAAACTCCATATTGACGCTGACCCAGGCTTGGAGTTAAAATCTAAGCAACAGCACTAACTGTTATGTCACCATGCTGTAATAAACAAAAAGCCAGTTTTTAATGTTTTAAATTTAACTTTCAGACTTTTAATTCTGTAATGCTGACAGTTACTAGTTAGTGAAGTGACAAAGGGAAAGCTGAAGTAAGAGAAAGAAATCTGAGGTTTCTCACTATTCATCTATTTATTCTCCTAACTCCTATCTAGTTTAAGATTGGAGGAGCTGCTTATCATCTCAGGAGCACAGGGCACAAGTTGAGAACCAACCATGGCTAGGGTGTAATTTATTTATATGTAGTGTAATATTTTAATATATTAATACCATTAGAAAATTGAAGATTCGGTGCCTCAGTGACACATACAGTTATTAACACTTGCCCTCACATTCGCAGCTTAATCAGTGTGTAGAAAAATTAGAAACTGTTGAAGTTAAAATAACTTAAGAAAAAAAGTGTGTTAAATTCAATTTATTATGCATAAACAAGTAGTAAAGTTCAAAAGTGTGATAGTACTCTTCCTGTGAGTGTAAGACACAGTTGAACATAGTTCACAGCCAGTCGTTTGATGCAGTGTAACTTTGGTACTAAACAGATGTCATGCTTTAAAATGTGTAATAAAACCTCAACTCACTGAAATACAAATAGGTTGAGTGATGAATTCAGGAGCCACATTTAAAAACTCTCAAAGCCTAACAATATATTTAACTTGAACAAGCAACAATTTAAAACAGTTATACCTGCTAACATAAATCTCACAGCAAAAGACAGAAAATCCTCAGTGTTACAAACATTTCCTACAAAGCTCGTAATTTATCATCAGCTATCTTAATATAATCATGTGATGGTGGGAATAAATAAAGCTTTTATAATGTGTGAAGTTGTGCATTCTATTTTTCATTCTTCTTTTGATTGCCATGTAAAATTAACATTTTTATATTGGGGTTATGGTTTAGCAATACCCTCTCTATAGTAAGGATGTATACAGTAAGTCCAATCCTGGTAGGCCGCTCTGGCTGCAGGTTTTCATTCTAACCTTTTTCTTAATTAGTGACCATTTTTTGCTACTTAAAATTATGACCATGTGTCTTAATTTTACTTAATTTGCTATTTAAAACTCAGACCCCTTAATTGTTTCTTTTTTTCCAAACAATAATATGATACAAAATGAGCCAACACATGACCAGTTAATTTGTGTCTATCATACAGTATTTGAAAATAAAGAAAGATGAGGATCTCGGTAATGCTGATCTGTTTAAGTCCGTAAAACAGTTTGATATTGGGGTTAGGAAAAAAAGAAAATCAACAGTTTTGGAAATGTCTGCTCTGGCAGATTGAGGGCACTAAGAAGATATTGAATTAAGTAATGGGTTTAATTAAGGTTAAAGGTAAGGATTTTAAGACAGTGTTAAGACCAGCGATGATGAGCTGAGACATGGGCAGTAAAGGGAGTGCAGGAGAAGTAGTTATATGTGGCACAAATGAGAATGTTGAGATGGATGTGTGGAGTTACAAAAAAGGACAGAATACGAAATGAGACAATCAGAGGTACAACTAAAGTGGGAGAGATATCTAAGAAAGTAGGTTGAAGTGCTATGGATCTGCAATGAGGAGAGACAATGAATATGTGGGCAAAAGAGTGATGGGAATGGAAATACAGGGGAAGAGAAAGCAAGGGAGGCCAAAACAGAGGTGGATGGATAGAGTGACAGAAGATCTAAAGCAAAAGGACTTGACTGGTGAGGAGGTGCAGGACCAAGCTGTTTGGAGAAGGCTGATCAAGCACATTAACCCCACATGAAAGTGGAAAAAGATGAAGAGGAAGAATATAAAGAATTAACAACAAGAATTACCTTCTAATTAAGAAACCAATTGGAGTTGAATTGGTTTGGAGTTTGATGCCCTGACTTAGTTGGTCATCTGTTGGCTCACTTTACATCTCATTTTTGTTTTACTGCCACTAATGAAAAAAAAATAGATTCAGAAGACTGAGTCTTAAAAAAACACAGGGCAGTTAAAATGAAGGAAAGCAAAGTCAATGAAGAGCAGAAATTGGTCACTGATTAAGAAGGCCACAAAAATGAAAACCTATAGTCACCGTGGCCCTCCAGGATCAGAGCTGGGCACCTCTGCTCTATAATGTATGTGGAAATGTTCTTTTTTGTGTATCAAATAGACAGCTTTGCCACAGAAATGTATATTTTCGCAAAGTGTTTCAAAGATGTGTTGCTGACTACAATCTGTTTTGATAAAAGTGTAGACAAATGAAGCATCAGGAGTTTTCAGTGGAGACATTTGCATCCCAGCGTGTGCATAGGTGTGGGACTGCAAACCACAAAGCTGACAGTTCAATCCCACCCTCTCACTATCATGTGACCATAAGCTAGACAGTTCATCTGCTTGATTACATCCACTGTGCCGTGTCTACCTGTGAAGTGTCTCGAAGTAGATCTCACACATTGAAATATGTGGTATAAAAAAAATTGTGTACATCGAGCAATGATCTGGCCTCTTATTTGAGGCTGGTACTTGCCTTGTGCCCAGTAGTGCCATATCATCTCTGGCTCCTCTGAATTGTGCACTGCACAGGTAGGACTGGAGTATGAATGAATGGCTGATGGAATATATTTACTTATTTTGCTCACGCCTTTATGGCTACATTTCTTTTGTTTATCCAATTGGAGCACAGGGAGGTGAAGTGACTTCTTTTATGGTCACACAATGTCTGTAGAAGGATTTGAACCCACACCTTCAGGGTTTGAAGATCTAAAGCCTTAGCCACTACACCACACTGCCTAGTTTGGAAAACTGTGTGTAAAGTGCAAATATTGGTGTAAGGACCATTTGCAGCTTGTATTGCAGCAGTCTGTGTGGTTTAAATGTGTTTCACAAAGCTTTATGAATTTTATTGATTTATCTGATTTTGCAATACTGAATTATATTTTGGTTTCAATTTTTTTTTTTGGCAAAGTTATTTATACCACCAAGAAAATGCTACAGTAGCATCCTCACAAGTGAAGCCTGATGTTTGGGCCAAGGGATGTGGAGTCAGTTTTTAAAATGCAGCTCATATTAAACCGTATTTTACACAGCAAGACTTTAGAGGTGTCTCTGTAATGCTTTGATCAATGTAGACTGAAAATCCTGAGAGAGAGATGTTGCTTGTCATTGCTGAAAATGCATATTAATGCAACTCTAGGTGTTTTTGTACCTGGTTACTAACATCTGTCCTACCCATAATACACATTAGATTAAAAAAATATATATATATACTATATATATGTGTGTGTGTAAAATACAATAGTTTGGAGCAGAACAACACTTCTTAATCATAAAGTTAATGATTTTTGATCATGCTGTGCAAATCAAATTCTTGTGCCCTTTAGCTTTATAGATAATTGGCTTTTTACACATTGGACGTCATGCATGGCCTGCCATTACCATGTTTCTAATGCACAATAGATTAGCTAAATGGCAGATTGTTTAAAAATCCTTGAATGGAAGTTACTGAAAACTGTGCGTGTTAAGCAGGTTTTTGAAATACATACATTAAACTAATGACTATGGTAAAAATCTAATTTAAGTGCTCTTGGTGTCCACTGGCATTAACTTAACTTTTCTCCTACCTGTCTCTATACATTATTCACAGACATTTGGATCAACATGTCCATCTTTTCATCAGTTTAATCTTTTCAGCTGCTTTTTCTAGACCAGAGCTGTAGGGATATAGAAACTAACACAGCAGTAACAGTGCAAGGCAAGAGCAAACCCAGGCACACATCCATCACACTCCATGTTTTTGCACATACTTAGAATCATTTGCACAGGACCTGTTTAGAGTTGCCAGTCAACTTATTACCATGATTTGGATTGTAGAAGGGAAACAAGTGTTGCAACAGAAACATGTGATTATGGGAAGAACATGCACACTTCATTTAAAAGGCATACTAGGCAAAATTAGTGTTATGAGGTGGCAATAATGTCACTGCTCAAGTGACAAAAACATATTCAGAATCCTGCATTGTTTCAAAAGAGCTTAATTCAGTGTAATTGGTGTTATAATGCACTAGTTCACATTAAAATGCAATATTCTGTAATATATACTGCTCTTGCTTTACTAGTTTGACTGACATTATCAGGGTCAATGGAAACTAGAATCTGT
Organism: Erpetoichthys calabaricus; assembly: GCF_900747795.2. NCBI lineage: Eukaryota > Metazoa > Chordata > Cladistia > Polypteriformes > Polypteridae > Erpetoichthys > Erpetoichthys calabaricus. The sequence continues at coordinate 8,145,465 of NC_041404.2, read as the reverse complement.
GTTAGACGTGGGGAGTGCAGGACACAAAATCAATGGGATCTGAGTTTATTCCAGAGCACACACATTCCAAATGAACTTGATCACATATATCTGAACTATTGCAGAATTTGGAGTTCCTAGAGAAAACCTATTTGAATACAGTATTTAGTGTTTGAACTAGGAAAACAGAAGTTGCTGCAATGTATGTTCATGCAAACCTAATCAACCCCTGCTTTAATAAAACCGAAAACTCTTTAAAAAACATTTGAACCAGTTATGCAGGTTAGTGGTTCTCAAATTTAGTCCCATGGGCCCCATGTGGCTACAGGTTTTGTTCCAACCAATTTCACAATCAGTGAGTCTCTGTTATTAAATTATTCCAATTAGTTAGTCTGTAGTTTATTTCAACAGCATAAAAAAGCATGCAGAACATAATCAAATTCTTTTTTTATGGGAAATTGTTCAAGGGGACGGCACAATGGCTCAGTAGTAGCGCTGTTGCCTTGCAGTTAGGAGACCCGGGTTCACTTCCCGGGTCCTCCCTGCGTGGAGTTTGCATGTTCTCCTTGTGTCTACGTGGGTTCCTTCCGGGCGCTCCAGTTTCCTCCCACAGTCCAAAGACATGCAGGTTGGGTGGACTGGTGATTCTAAATTGGCCCTAGTGTGTGCTTGTGTGTGGGTGTGTCCTGCGATGGGTTGGCACCCTGCCCGGGATTGGTTCCTGCCTTGTGCCCTGTGTTGGCTGGAATTGGCTCCAGCAGACCCCCATGACCCTGTAGTTAGGATTCAGCAGGTTGGAAAATGGATGGATGGATGGATGGAATTGTTCTGTATGCTTTTTGTTTTGTATGCTTTTCCTTTAATGCTCACAGAGTATGTTTGTACAGTGAACATTGACGCCTATTATATAAAATTAATTAGACTGACCTCCTTGGGCTTCCATGCCATTTGTGAATTAATGTGATGTACAAAGGTTGTTTTTTTTTCTTCTTTTTTTCTTCTTCCATATCCTCCAAGGATTTAACACACAAGATAAAAAGCACATTTATTACTATAAATGTTTGTGATGTGCTATTTGTGGGAATGACAAATGTAATGAATATGTCTCTGTTATATACAATTTGGTATGGGATTTTTTAAAAGCACTGGTAATGTAAAGCTGGATAAGTTTGCAGATGATACCAGACTGGGTGGAATGACAAATAATAGAATCAGCTGAATCAATTGAAATAGATCTAGACAGACTGCAATCTTGGGCAGCTTCCTAGCAGATGAAATTTATCTCTCTATATATAAAATCCAACCTCTGTCTCTCTGTCTGTCTGTCTGTCTGTATGTACAGTGAATCTGGAAAGTATTCACAGCGCATCACTTTTTCCACATTTTGTTATGTCACAGCCTTATTCCAAAATGGATTAAATTCATTTTTTTCCTCAGAATTCTACATACAATACCTCATTATGACAATGTGAAAAAAGTTTACTTGAGATTTTTGCAAATTTATTAAAAATAAAAAAATTGAGAAAGCACGTGTACATAAGTATTCACAGCCTTTGCCATGAAGCTCAAAATTGAGCTCAGGTGTCATCCTGTTTCCCCTGATCATCCTTGAGATGTTTCTGCAGCTTCATTGGAGTCCACCTGTGGTAAATTCAGTTGACTGGACATGATTTGGAAAGGCACACACCTGTCTATAGAAGGTCCCACAGTTGACAGTTCATGTCAGAGCACAAACCAAGCATGAAGTGAAAGGAATTGTCTGTAGACCTCCGAGACAGGATTGTCTCGAGGCACAAATCTGGGGAAGGTTACAGAAAAACTTCTGCTGCTTTGAAGGTCCCAATGAGCGCAGTGGCCTCCATCGTCCGTAAGTGGAAGAAGTTTGAAACCACCAGCACTCTTCCTAGAGCTGGCCGGCCATGTAAACTGAGCGATCGGGGGAGAAGGGTCTTAGTCAGGGAGGTGACCAAGAACCCGATGGTCATTCTGTCAGAGCTCCAGAGGTCCTATGTGGAGAGAAGAGAACCTTCCAGAAGGACAACCTTCTCTGCAGCAATCCACCAATCAGGCCTGTATGGTAGAGTGGCCAGAAGGAAGCCACTCCATAGTAAAAGGCACATAGCAGCCCGCCTGGAGTTTGCCAAAAGGCACCTGAAGGACTCTCAGACCATGAGAAAGAAAATTCTCTGGTCTGATGAGACAAAGATTGAACTCTTTGGTGTGAATGCCAGGTGTCACGTTTGGAGGAAACCAGGCACTGCTCATCACCAGGCCAATACCATCCCTACAGTGAAGCATGGTGGTGGCAGCATCATGCTGTGGGGATGTTTTTCAGCGGCAGGGACTGGGAGACTATTCAGGATAAAGGGAAAGATGACTGCAGCAATGTACAGAGACATCCTGGATGAAAACCTGCTCCAGAGCGCTCTTGACCTCAGACTGGGGCGACGGTTCATCTTTCAGCAGGACAACGACCCTAAGCACACAGCCAAGATATCAAAGGAGTGGCTTCAGGACAACTCTGTGAATGTCCTTGAGTGGCCCAGCCAGAGCCCAGACTTGAATCTGATTGAACATCTCTGGAGAGATCTTAAAATGGCTGGGCACCGACGCTTCCCATCCAACCTGATGGAGCTTGAGAGGTGCTGCAAAGAGGAATGGGCGAAACTGGCCAAGGATAGGTGTGCCAAGCTTGTGGCATCATATTCAACAAGACTTGAGGCTGTAATTGCTGCCAAAGGTGCATCGACAAAGTATTGAGCAAAGGCTGTGAATACTTATGTACATGGGATTTCTCAGTTTTTTTATTTTTGATAAATTTGCAAAAACCTCAAGTAAACTTTTTTCACGTTGTCATTATGGGGTGTTGTGGGTAGAATTCGGAGGAAAAAAATGAATTTAATCCATTTTGGAATAAGGCTGTAACATAACAAAATGTGGAAAAAGTGATGCGCTGTGAATACTTTCCGGATGCACTGTATGTCTGTTAATGCTTTTCACGAGAGAACTACTTAACAGATCTAGATTGAGTTTTTTTCTATAATTTACTTGAACATTCAGGTTGATTTTGCGACCTCTCTCATCGCTCTAAGTATCATAGTTTGCTTGCAGTACCGATTTATTTGCGTGAATCCGAGAGAAAGTGAGGGCCCTCCTCACTCACATGTCAGCCTCGGGGCGTAACATAACCTCCCCTTAGCTAGCGAACAAGAAAAGTACTTAACGTATTTAGATTTGGCTTTTTTCTAGAATTTCTTTGAACATTCCAGTTAATTTTGCGACTTCTCTCATCGCATTAAGAATCATAGTTTTCTTGCAGAGAGTGATATATTCATGCTAATACGATACAGAAGCTGCGAGACGAGGGGAAGAGGAAGCGTGATGTCAGGAGTAGGGAGCCAGGCGGGGCCCTCTACACTGTCCTGTTTCACTTCTACGCAGGCGAAGCCTTGGGGGACAGCTAGTTGTAAATAAATGCAAGATAATACACGTAGGACATAAAAATATTACATTTGAATACACAATAGACAGTTTGAAATGTGAAAGTACAACTTATGATAAAGTCCTAGGAATTGCAAAGTGTATTTACATGTGATGTAATAACCCGGCTTCAAAAATGTCAAGTATACCTTTATTCCGGTTAGAGAAATAGGGATATTGGTCTCTGAGAAACTAGGTTAACACACACAGATTCCTCCGTGAGTAACCCATGTACAGTATATGGCAATGTATTCCCTTATCTGGGTTACAATTATGGATTTTGGAATCTGTGCTAGTTCATTGTACTTTGTTAGCCAGCAAATGTCCATGGTCAGTTACTTTGCGCCATCATTTCGCTCAAGTTAAGGCATTACTTTACTAATGCACTTCTTGACATCCAGTAGTTTTTCCCTCCATTCATTGTTGGTAAGCATTGTTGATATCCCACCAGTTTTTGCTTTGCCCACACATCCAGAATCAGTTGGTAAGAAATGGTGGCATCATACACAAAGATAAATATCCTGAAGCAAATTCTCTGGTAATCCCATTATTCCTTCTCCTGATTGAAATAATCTGTGTCAATATTTCAGAAATTGATAAATGTATATTGATGAGCTAAATGTACATTGCTAAGCTCAGGAGCACAAGCTTCATGCTTGTTTTCAGACTCACTGTGGCCAATGATGACATTTAAATCTTCTTTGTGCAGCTTAATGACACTGGAGTGTTTGGCCAAGGGAGAACTCCATAAGTGGACTTGCAATGGGGATTTTTAAGAAACCAGGTTTCTCCCTTATCCTGGTTACTCACGTTATGTGTGCACGTAAACACATTGCTAGTAAACTCGTCACTATCTACATCCAGGCAGTGCACAAAGGCTGAATGTTAGGTAATATAGCAAAGTTTGTACAGTATAAGTCAAGGCAAACTATGCTTAAGATAAATAGAACACTAGAGGGGGCCTCATCTGGAAAACTGTATGCAATTTTGGTCTCCATATCATAAAAAAGACATAGCAGCACTAGAGAAAGTCCAGAGAAGAGTGAGTAGGCTGATTCCAGGACCGCCAGGTTTGAGCTTTGAAAAACCATTTCTGTTTAAACAGATTAAGAGGTGACATTATATAAGTTAGGAATTAATTAATATTAATTAAGGAATTAGTAAGGTTGATTCCACATATTACTTTAAATCAATGCTACTAAATATCACAGAGAACAGGGGAGAACACCAAGAACATGTTAGGGGAATAACTGTTACAAAATTTTTCATTACACAGAGAACCATAACCTTATTGAATAAACTATCCAAGTAGTGTGGAAGAGGGTGGTATTTTCAAAATGTGATGTGATTTTGGAAAATTTAAGCAGATAGAATTGGCAAGCTTTGTAGGTCTGAATGGCCTGTTCTGATGTTCTAATTGTTTTTAAATGTTCTAATTAGTTATCCTGCAGTGTTTTTGGAATATCAGTTTAGTTCAATCCATTTTATTGTATATACGGATAACGTGCAGGTGTGAAACATATGGTAATTGCAAAAAGTGAGTGTTCTTAATTTTCTGTAGTATTAGTAATATTGCCTATATTACATTTCTGTTTGTCATGATAGTCATTTTAAATACCCATTCATCCATCTTTTTTGGAACCTTTTTTCTCCGTTTCAGTATTTTGTAGAGATGGAACCTTGCCGTTGCACATATTAACCACAGATACCCTAAACCACATAAGGGCAAACTCACAGAAACACACCAACATTAACTTGTCCCAGGTCATGAGAAGTCAAGCAAACTGACACCTTTTATTGGCTAACTACAAAGATTACAATATGCAAGCTTTCGAGGCAAGTCAGGCCCCTTCTTCACGCAAGATGTAATACAGAAACTGGAGTTTCCTGTGTTTATATACACACTAGGACAGATACAACATTGGAAAACCTTTAAGGGAGGCATCTTAAATGTAAAAAATTAATAGACCTCTTCAGGCTAAGATTCGTTTAGCAAGAGAGGAGAACAATGTATGGTCAAGATCATTGGATCTTATAGGTCCAAAACAATTTTTTGGGACACAAAAGAAAATGACAAAGACCTAGAGTGGGGAATGCTGAAATGAACAGAACATTCAAAATCTAAAATGTTTGCAGGTCCCTGAAGCTGTGTGGTAGCATCGCCACATAACACAGTTAGTTTATTATAACAAACCCAGTGGCAGTAACAACTTTTGTCTAAACTGCAAAAACATCCCTGCATACAAGTTGAAAGGAGCAGAAATGTATATATGTTTTATTAATTTAGACCTAGGGCAGAGATCTGCACTGATTGTTAGTGTGAAGATGTTATTACTGAAAGACTTGTCAGTACTTTGTAAAATACAATATGTGATTGTTGCACTTTTTCAGCTACATTGCATACAAAGCACGACTGTGTTTCAGAAATAGTGTCAATCAATAAGTCCCAATTTCAACACTTCAGAGAGGACCCTACAATTTACCTTATCAAACAGTATTATTCCACAGTTTGAAGTTGCCTGTCCTTGTGTCCTATAAAGAATGAACAAGCCACCTAACCAGCATTATTGTAGATCTATTGTGACTCAACATGATTCTTACTTGAACCTATCCAATATGAAAACAAAGGTGATTTTCCTTACAAGAATAACCACAGGAAGATTCTGTTTTTATAGTCAAATCAATATCAGCCTTTGATTTCATGAGCAATTACAAGCAAGACAGCGATTTGCGCCCTCACTATTATTTATTTATTTTTCTACATGTTATTTTTATTTCTTCTAGCCTCAGGCAGAAAACTATTCAGGTGCGCGGGTTTCCTATTATTTAGCTGTTGTTTACTGAATCTGTTATCTACAGCTGTTCTCACATCCCCCTTTTCAATAGAGACCCAAACAAAACGGAAATGTGTGTTTTCATGGTTGAATGACTCTGGTGTCCCATTGTATTTTCGTGTGCTATACTGAGGTATTACTGATACTGATTTTGAGGTAAATTTATGTTGTCTTCTTGGATAACCTCCTGGACGAGTGCCCTGCTTGTTTATATGCACACACAAATGCATTGTACTTGCCCATAGATTTGTGAATACATCTCTGAAAGTCATTCAAAGGCATTTTTTAAAAAGCAGCTTTAACCTCAAATATTAATAATTTTAGTATTATATCAATGATCATCCATCCATCCATCCATCCATCCATTTTCCAACCCGCTGAATCCGAACACAGGGTCACGGGGGCCTGCTGGAGCCAATCCCAGCCAACACAGGGCACAAGGCAGGGAACCAATCCTGGGCAGGGTGCCAACCCACCGCAGGACACACACAAACACACCAAGCACACACTAGGGCCAATTTGGAATCGCCAATCCACCTAACCTGCATGTCTTTGGACTGTGGGAGGAAACCGGAGCGCCCGGAGGAAACCCACGCAGACACGGGGAGAACATGCAAACTCCACGCAGGGAGGACCCGGGAAGCGAACCCAGGTCACCTAACTGTGAGGCAGCAGCGCTACCACTGCGCCACCGTGCCGCCCATCAATGATCATATATTAATATTTTTTCTTTTAAAGGAAGAGCCTATTGCTGATTCTAGAAATCAAGAAGGTGCAGGCTAGTGTAATGTAACTTTTAAGGACCATCTAGATGCAGCGGTGGTTGTAACAATGATTGGAAAAAGAATATTTTTAAACCTGTATTCCCATCTCTGATTAGACTATTCAGACAACAGCATGAGTGCTGTTTGGGCTGTCAGCTTATCTAAGCCTCCTAGAAACAGTTCAAGTACAGCATGAGAATGACAAATAAGAAAAAAAAAAACATTATCCTGAAGCTGCTTGCTGTTCATTATAATATACTAGTTTTGGAAATTAATGAATTCATGCATGCTAATCACAGTGGCTGATTTTTTCTTCTTTCCCTTTATAATAATTACAGTCAATTTGCAGTATAGTTTGGCATTACATAGTGCAGCAGAGGGCATAGGATGTGCACAGATGCTGTTAAGACCTTTAGAGTAAGCAAGCTTAATGGAACTGTTGTTTATTGCTGGGATGAAAACACAATATGGCCTTTTTCTGTTATCTGCCAATAATAAGAATTAATGTTTTTCACTGTGGGAAAAAAGTGCCCATATTGATATTAGCTTTTGAAAAGTTACCGCTTCTGTACATTTATCAAATGGATTTTACACAGTGTAAACACGCCCACACTCAGACTTAAATGAAGAGTATTTCTTACTGTCGATTAGCTGATGGCTGATGAGAGCAATCATCGATTAATCTTTTTTTTTTAACCTTCCTAGCAATAGATTGTGTATTACTACTAGATAAGGACATGAAATGTGTTGAGAATATTTGTTTTTAGTTTGATCTAAATAGAACTTGACCCCAGCAGTTCATGCATATGTAAACATACATATAGATCACAGAGGTATGCTTTTGCCTTCATGTAAAGAGCCGCAGCCAGAATTGTTTTTTGCCCTGCAACTGCTTCTTTCTGGAATTCTATAATGGAAAGGCAGGTATAGAGAATGGATAGATAAGATAGTGTTTATATTCACAAAAGTATGTCTTGTGTAAACATGTAAATACCTTGTAGAGTAACAGGTTTATTTTAGCCACAGAACTCATATTCTATGTTCTCTTCTGTGTTAGGTCCTACCTTGTGCCTAATGCTACTGAAATAGCTCTGAAGTTTCCATAACCATATAATGGACAAGTGAGGGTTTCTAAGACGGATTATAGAATGGATGGAAAGTAAATGCATTATTAAAGAGCTTCATCGCAAAGAGCCTTCTGTAAAAGGAAGTGCTCTTGACTAACACAAAATATGTATCCTATGTGTACCTGCTGGTAAGTAAGGCAAGATCAAACATGGGTCAGACGCGTCACAAAAGAAATCTTTCAGTCCAAAAAGGTTTATTTTAAAGAGGTTTAGTGAAAATGCAAGCAAACAGTCCACACATGAATAGAGAAGAGTTGTTACACACATAGAGTAAAAGGCAAAAAAAAAGGAAAAATGTTTCTTTTCGTTAAACTTCAATTGTTTCTACACCAAAGGATGAATTATTTTTACTATGTTTTACTTCACATTCGTACGGCTCTGCAAATATAACTGAGCACGTTAAGGAACGGTTTGAAACCCTATGGCAAGGCAGGTCACTAACTAAGACTTATCTATGGTCAGAGGGACAAGAAATAGTTAGAATATACCAATTCAATTCAGCTTGTGGGGGGTTATAAGAACCTACCATAGACTATGCACTCATTTATAGGCAAACATTTAATAGAACTTAAATAACTAGCAAATATCTCTCACACTATGCGTTGTAAAAAGACAAAATGAAGTTTGATTGTTTCTCAGATTAAAGTAAAGTGTAGTCTACAGTATTGCCAAACAACCATGTTGTTGTTTAATGTGAATTACAAGTTGTTAATTGTATCCATATTACTAACCGAGAATGGTAAACCGGATATGGACGCAGGGACCTGCCTGTGGATGCAGGAGGCATAGTGCGCAGGCGCCACACAAAGCCCCCCTCCCCAGAGTGAAACGGGAGAGAGCCACACAAAGCCCCCCCGCCCCAGAGCGAAACGGGAGAGACTACGAACCGTCTGACATGCCGCACGCAGGATAAAGCGAGGTCAGAAATAAAAGACAGAGTAGGAAACAAAGTAAAACGTCATAAAGAGGTTAAAGAACTGGGCCAAACACATGGAGAGCAGGTTATAGGTGATGAAAACTGGAATGCAACAGCTTCAAAAAAACCTAGGCACGAAACACATGCACAGCGAGATACAGAATATAAAAGCAGAAAAAACGACAGTTAAACGTCCACACCACACAAAGCGGAGGCAGACCCAGAAGGTGCAGGCACCTACATCGCGCGTCGGAAGGCGCGGGAAAGTACGAAAGGCAAAGGCACCTAAACAGCATGGTAAAACCCGACATAATACGGAAGGCGCAGGCGTTGCCGCCATATTGTGAGTGGCACTACTGCGTAGTGAAGGCACAGGCGTCACCGCCATATTGTGCGTGGCACTACTGCGGAGTGAAGTTAGGAATAATGTGCTGCTTGGGATCGTACAAAACGCCGAACGCAACCCAACGTCTGAAACTAAGGAGGCAAAGCAGGCACGGGTTCAAACCGAATGAGCTCGACTGACGGATATACGCCTACAACGCGCGCTACGGCTGCCCAGCGGGCACAGGTTCAAAACGCCGGGGGTAGGCGAGCGAAGCCCCCTTGTTTATTCAGAGATCACAGCTTTACAAAATGTCTGCATTTAAGTCAGCAGTTAAGAGTAGCATCACTGCTGGCATGCATATAGCAGGGGCAAACAGGTATCCTTTAGCTATGCACATCGTATTCGTACCTCTGGTTTTACTATATATGCATGATACAGGAGTGTCTGCTGTTTAGTGGTATGCAGTCATTGTGCAGGAAGTTACGTCGTTTAAATGTTAGTGGCATGAATGATTCAGAAATATACATGCTACTTATTTTCCTGTTGATATAATTATTATTTTAGAATAAAACAGGAAAATTAGCAAATAAACAACATCATTTTAACTTTATTATAAGTCCAAATGGTGCCTTACTCTGCAATTGTTTTCAATGGTTGGCAAATATTTTCTGTTACCGTCTGGACTGTTCAAGCTTTTCATTGAGCATTGGCTCCTGAAGATAGGGGAGCTGTTACATATTACCACCATATCAGCAAGCCAAAATCTTGTTTGTAAGTGTCATCAGCACTAGAAGTTCCTTGTAAACGAGTCAGGGATTGTAGTATGTTGGTTTACTGTGACATTTGTAGTCATTCAATCCCTTAAACACTAGACTAAACAGTTTGACGTTGCATTGTAAAACCTGCTTACTGTTTTGCCTTTAATTTAACATTCAATGTCAGTTTGTGCTGACCATTAAGTGAAACAGTATCATGATGAGGATTAGCAGATATACTGAGATAAATTTTGAAATGAGATGCTGTCAGACTTGTATTTATAGTACATGGACTCCAAAATAATGTTGACATAATGTATAGACTCCAACAACCACTGTCTACTAAGGCAACTCCATCCATCCATCCATTTTCCAACCCGCTGAATCTGAACACAGGGTCACGGGGGTCTGCTGGAGCCAATCCCAGCCAACACAGGGCACAAGGCAGGAACCAATCCTAGGCAGGGTGACTAAGGCAACTGTAGAAGAATAAGTAAAGCAGGAGCACTTGGAGTCTCTTTAGTTGAAGAGAGGATTGCATCAAGGCTGCTTTCTCTTTCACTTATATTTCAGCTTTTATAGTGAAGAAGTTGCAAGAATTCCACAGATGACATGGACTGGGCAGCAGTATAGGTCAGCAGTAAATATATCAACAACTAGCTCAAGGCATTGTTCTCATGACTACATTGCTTCACAACTGTTAGATAAGAGCAGATGAAGTGTCAAAGTAGTATGTAACCCAAGCATGCTGTAAGATTAGAGCAAGCACCTTCCTTCTAGTATCTAAGTGGCACCATCACCAAGGATTAAAGCTGTGACACAGAGATCTGCCCGAACTGTGAGACTTCAAGATCAGTCATCAAGTCTGTATGTCTCCAGTGGAAGGATGGGGTGCTCAGCTGATCTAGCAAACTGAGACTACCATGGTAAATGTTATGGTCTGTGGCAATCTGTGGACCAGAAAGATGGACACTTAAAAAAAAAATGCACCAGCTTTCTGCTCCATAGTGGCTACAAAACACATTCTAGAAATGTTCTTGTTACTGTTGTTCCAACCATTCTTTATTTTTTAAATTTGTTTAGTTAACATGTAAACTCAAAGGAACATTGCCACAGCAGTAAAAATGACCTGTAGCACACTGATATTTTCAAAATGAGGTAGCGTTTTTACAAGAACACTTACCATAACTATTGCTCAACTCAATTGCCATCTATGAATCACTTCTTGTTTGTTTTGCATTTTTACTGTTTTACTATTTATACAAGTATCTTTAAATAAGAATCACTTTACAGTGGTAATAACTTTATTTAGTAATAACAACATCAATTACATGTAAACTATCTTGGTAAAGTTCATACAAATAAAATACCAATAAGCACATGCATCATAAGTACAACAGAAATTTTCATTCCACAGCAAGTCACAAACCACTATTTTAACAAAAACACTTAGACATTAATGCAGATGTCTCTAAGTTCAAGATGTGAAGTTAATGCGTCACACAATTTGAGGGTAAGTACTGTTATGAATCCTGATAGCTTTAGTCCTGATAAACCTCTGCTTTTTACCTGTTGGAAGGAGAGTGAGCATTAGATGTGTGGGGTGTGACAGGTCAGATAAAATCGTACAGGCTTTATGTGCTTGATAGATTACAGTGAATCAACAGTGGGGAGACAGCATCTTATGATTTTAGAAACAGTAAACACAACCTGCTGCCTCTTGTCCTTGATAAAGATATTGTTATATCTTACGGTGATGGATAAGGTCAACACTTTCAATAACAGACTTTATAGAAGGTCATTGCATCATTTCACAGAAACAACAGCCTGTGGTGAGTTTTCTTCACTGTAACAAATGTGTTGTCCTTCCATATTACAGTGCTGATAGTGGTATTGCCCAGGAGCTTGAAATTCTCAGTCAACCTCCACAATCTGGTCACTGATGTAAAAAAGTCAGAGGCTGTGTGGTGGTTGTGGCAACGCACTATCAGCACACGCTCCCAACCTTCCTTCCATAGTAAGTCTGTAATGAGATGAAGAATGAAAATCAAATGGTGAAATATTTGCATAGTTGACATGAACTTATCTCAGTTGGGTAACACTGTTTGTTGCCTTCCATGTAGAAGAGGGACACCAATTTGAGGCGAGAGTATTGGCAATATAAAATCATCCATCGTACGTTGATACTATGAAAACAATAGATCGGCTAATGTAATACAATACGTTGCTGTAGTTTAAGTAGGGAGAGTGTGACAGGGATCAAGTGAAATGAGTGATATGATCACCATAGCATCAGTGCTACAAAGATGGACATTCATATATAGCGCCAATAAAAAAATGCACCAAACACAAAGTAATCCAAAATCTGATTCTTAGTGTACATCTATAGTATATTGTAGAACGTAACACTACAATACCTTAGGTACACATGAAAAAGTAATGAGAATTTAAATAGATAGATTTATAGATAGACCAAATAGACAATTTGGTATGAATGATTTATTCTGTACTAAAGACCGTATTTTCTGAAAACCAGTGCAAGTTAATAGAGAGAGGTTGGGAGCATGCATACAGCGCGTTGCTGCAAACCACCACATGGCACACCACCCTGATTGAGATCCGAGTGCAGCCGTGCAGCGGGTGATACCACAGCACCACACTAAACAGTGTGAGGTTTTTTACAGTGGCTGGAGTGCCAATCCTGTCACCAACCCCTAAGTTTTCCTTGCAAATTGGAGGACTTGCTTGCAAGGCAGGATGCAGATTAATGTCGCAATGGGACGGAGCAATTGCAGGTTAAGGGCCTTACTCAGGGGCCCAATGGAGTAGAGTCGCTTCTTTAACTTAATACATATACCGAAAATACAACTCATTTACTTGATATTCAAAGTAGTTTAACATTTCTATGAACTTCAAGGAAACCTTGTGATAAAGTTTAGTTATGCGGCAAAAAATATTGCAAATTCATGACAAGAGATGAGCTTAAACTTGTTTTGTTACTGATGTGTGTTGTTGTAGTAGTGTTTCTTACTGTAAATATGTTTAACTAGGTTAGATGATGTGATTTTAATTATTAGCCTAATTTATCATTTTAATGGTTTATCATGATTGTATAATTTCTTTTGTCCAGTGGGATTAAAACTACACTTTGTGCATGAAGACACTGGCATATATTGATTTCGTTGATGTAAAATCTACAGTAGGTATCAGTCTACAAGTTATTATTTCTTATGGCCGTATGCTGCATCCTAGCTTTATGGTCTTGTGATTTCATTCCATCTACTGCCGCATTCCACTAGAGGAAATCTAATAGCCAGTAACACAATTATGAAAACAAATTAACTTCACAAAACATCATGTGATGCTTTGTGTAGTTTATGGTCAGAATATACTCTTTATGTTAGCTAAAGATGATTATTTACTTGTTGACCTTTGTGGTTTTTTTGAAACAGCTGATGAGATGGTGAATGTGCTTATACACTTCTAAAACATTTGAATAAATAGTGCACTTGGGTATAATATTCAATTTTGGGAGCAAAAGTATTGTTGCATGTCTGACAATGCTCATTATATGGCATGTGCAGAGTAATACGCATATGGCCACACATACATTTATTAGCTCTCTAAACACTTAAGCATTTTGATGCACCACAATGCAATGTCAGTTGACATTCATATGATAATTTCTGTAGACAATTTAAAGGAATTAGTTGTTTATGTATTTTTCTATGTTTTAATATATCCATATTCATACATTGTGGAAGTTTCCAGCCTGAATTATAGACAGGACGCCCAAGTCCAAAACACACACGTTTATTTTATTCTTTGCACACACAATACACACATCCCACAATACTCAGTCCTTTTCCTTCCTTCTCTTTTATTGCCACCTCCATGCCTCTCCTGCAAACTCTGTCCTCCACCTCCTAACTCCGGCTCATTGAGTGCAGTGAGGCGGCCTCTTTTATACTGCACCAGGTGCTCCCCGATCATCTTTCGGCAGCATTTTCAGGTGTGGTGGAAGTGCTGCATGGGAACCCAGATCCTCTTCTGGCAGCACTTTCAGGTGTGGCGGAAGTGCTGCAGACCAAGGCTCCCGAGCTGTCCAGGCACCCCCTGTTGATGCAAACCGGGGGGTTGCCCTCTCGTGTCCCAGGGTAGGTACTGCTGTTGACATGTCCTCTCACCCGGTCTTCTCCTCAGTAGGGCATCCCCACCGCGCAAGGCCCCCTCCCATCTGCCACAACATACGTACATATGCATACTAATATAAATAGTGCTATTATAGAACCAAGAATCACTGCAAGTCTTGCTCAAAACATGGCGAAGATTTGACCATACGATAACCTGTTTACCTTAAATTTGTTACTTTTTCACATTCTCCTCTATAAGATGATTAATTACTTTTTAGTTGTTGTTTCTCATCTACGCCTAAATCAGCTTAGGAATACCTTTGTCTAGTCAGAGTGACTAAAGTAGAAAAACAAGAGTTCATTTGCCACTCTCCAATAGATCTATTGATCTATTAAAATAAATAATACATATATACAGAACCCTGCAGTGGGCTGGCGCCCTGCCCGGGGTTTGTTTCCTGCCTTGCCCCCTGTGTTGGCTGCGATTGGCTCCAGCAGACCCCCATGACCCTGTAGTTAGGATATAGCGGGTTGGATAATGGATGGATAGTGTATATACAGAACCTAGAGTAACTTCAGAACATTAATTTAAAAGGAATCCATGACAGCAACCATATTCTTCTTAAGTTAAGTGATGACAACCATAGTTTCCTAGATGCATAGAAATTAAGAGAACATCTCTTCTGAAACTGAAGCACTATGCATCCATGTGATGTGGTTTCAACCCATATGGTGATACATTTTCTGAGCTAAAGGAGTTCTGTTAACCAATCTGCCATAATATAGACAGCTTCCCATTCTAAAAGTAGCATGTGCTATAGCTGAACTAGCGTCCAAATTGTGCTACATAACCCTAGTCTTGTCCACCCACTTCTGGTGTTATCCTTATTGAGGCTCTAAACTAAATAATGTCTGGAGGCCTCTTGTTGTAATGTTACACTAGAATGTCTCACAAAGGCTATGATGTCACTAGGAAAGGGGAGGGTGAGTTACCATGGAGTAATGAGCATGATGAAGAGCAATTCCTCTTGGGAGTATTGAACACCAGCATAGAGTGTGTTTGCCCACCTTTGAGAAATTAGTGTGATCGAAGAGTCTTCTCCCTTAGAGGGAAGAGTGGAGTGGGGAAGGGTCCCCTTTAGAGTGTTGAACATGATCAAAGACCATGGCCTAAATCAGGCACTGTGTGCACCACATAGATTGGTTAGCCTGCCAGTGTGCTCACAAACTCCAAAGGCTAGTCGTCATTTCTTAAGTGGCTGATCCTCATCTTTTCCAGTTTCCGTGATAGGCTGAGCAGATGGGGGCAGCCTGGTGGCCGGCTCTGTGTTGACCACTGGATATGTGTTTAAGTAAGCACAAATAAATAAACAATTTGCTTCTGATAATAGTCCATTGGGCCCTGAAAATGCGTGTAAAATTGATTCAGATGTGTATTTTTCAGTATATATAATCTGCAATCATTCCCTGCAAGGTGGTGCTTGTGTTTTGTTTGCTTCATGCATACACAGTATAATATACTGTGTATATATAATTTGCTGTGTTAATATGTCAAAATGATAATTGTTGTTCAAGTCATAATGAAGCATACTGAATAATTTAGTATAGTGCTTTAGCCAAATGCTTATTCAAAACTCTCCATACATAATTCCTCATTTATTTTTTCCTTCATGTAAACAGGTTCAATGCATACATGTATGTTAGAAGTTTACTCATTGTTCAAGAAATTCGAGCTTTAGTGTATATATTGCCGGGCCACAGCCATTTGCAGAGTTGTGTAATTAAAACACTTTTGTACAAAGACAGGAATCAGGAAGGACTGGCATGCCGGATACTGTGTTTTTAAACAAAAGAAAATAACAAATACATTTTTTTTCCACTGATGATAATGTTTTTCACATTATGTATTCTGTAAAGTTCAGATAAGCTTATTATCCTCTCCTTCATTCAAAAGTAAAGTTAAGCTGTGTAACACATATAATCGACACGTATAGGGGAAGCTGTAGAGATTTCAATGGAATTTAGTGTAACATCCACAAGCATGTCCATTTTCAATGTAATGATAAAAAAGGAAAATTAAAAAAAAAAGAAATAGGAGGTTCTTTGGTAAACAGTAGCTTCACTGTTTTCGGAGAATTGTCAGGTTTTCTTAACTGAAAACTAATTGAACTAGCCAGGACAAGCATTAGGAGTGTTGGAAAGTTTGCTAATCAGAATGGAGCACACTGTCATTTTTTCCAATGGTGGCATATGTAAAGGAGTCATTAACTGAGCATACGTATCAAAGAAAGTGTTGTAATAATTGAGGTTTGTAATGACTGGCCTGAAGCAATATAGCATAAAAGGTAAATTCATAATGCATTGATTTGTAATGAAAGTATGATGCAGTGTGAGGCTCTACAACAGAGGAACCTCAATATTTCAGTAGTTTCTCTCATGAGGTCCCAGAGATACCAACAAAAAAAGAAAAGGCTTTGAACCCTGGTGCAATATGCAGAGGCACTTTGGTAGAAAAGCATTCAAGAAAGTCAAATGAAGCATAAGCTTTACTTGTCTCAGCAGGAGTGACATGTTGACATGCAGGTAATCAGAAACCTAGTTGGGAAATATAATCAGAAGTTCTTTTTTTTTTTCAAGAATTCTGTATGTTTTCAGCAATAAAAAAGCATATTTTATGCTGAAACTGGGATATTGTATAATGTATGGGCACTGATGAGCTTGCTGATTCCATTTGTTTGAAACTCTGCCTTTTATTCTCAATAACAAAATAAATTGGATTGGAGAAAAGTTTGCATGTGATTAGTTTTTCAAGGAAATAATTGCTCCATAGCTGTATAGTGAACCTGGTGTGTAATTACATTAGTAGCATATGGGTTAATGTAATTTCATTACAATCAATAATAAATGTAATCAAAACAGGTGGTCTTTTTCAGCTTTTCCTTCTTTGAAGGATTCAGTCAGTAATCTTCATGAAACAAAATTAAGCAGGTACTTAGATTGCTGGAAGAATAATATTTATTTTTTATAAAATGGCAAATTCATTACAGCAACAAAGAATTATGTAGACCTCTTCTGCATTGTCGGCAAACTCCAAGTCAGCACACCTTGCGCTACCCCCAAAATAGAGACACTAATACTGTTTGATATATTAATCATGCATTCAAGTAATTGAAAGGATGGAAGTTGGCTTCTGTACAGAATCTGTCTTCAATCAATGTCTCATTTCAGTCCCTCTGAGTAAACTCTCAGAGTATTGTTTGGAGGAATATTAATAGGGATTCATTTGTATATGCTGTACTATATAAAAAAGGCAGAGGTTAGAGTTTGCTGCATTTTTGTTTATGTTGAAAGATAACATTGTATTTTAGGGGCTAATGGGGATTAGATGCAAATTACATGTATTGATTATGCATATTAACTGAATATTGATGCTTATTTTCCTGTAAAGCTGAACATAATACCTTTTCTTTTATTAGCTTCTACTAACAGTGCTACCACTCTTGCTAGCCTTTGTATGTGTGTAAATATATATTGGTTCTAAGTTATACTGTTCCTTGAAAAATATTCAGCCCTTCTTTACCCGAGTTACTGCCATAATGTGGAATTTGATCAGTTTGATCATTTTTATTCCTACAACTAACATTAGCATTATCCAGAAAAGAAAGAAAATCCTAAACCATTAAAAAATTTAATTCCAAACTTTGAAATGCCAGTGATCTGTAAATATTCATCCTCCAGTTCAGTACTTGGTTGAATTACCAGTTATTACAGCAGGTAATCTTTTTGTGGTTAGTCACAATTCGTTTTCCACAGTTTTTTGGAGATGGATTTTCCCAGTTTCCCATTGCAAAATAGCACAAGGGTGAGCCAGGTTAGTGGGGGAAATGCAGTCAGCAGCAATTTTTATGTCTTCCCACTGATGTTAGGCAGGGTTAAGGTTAGAACTATGACTAAACTACTTAAAGACATCAGTTTTCTTCATTTTAAGTCACTCCATTGTTGTTCGGACAGTGTGCTTTGAGTCGATATCCTGTTGAAAGAAAAACATCTTCCCAAGTTTAAGTTTTCTGGCAGAAGGGAGCAGGTTTTTCCTCCAGGATCTTTCTGTATTGTGCAGCATTCATCCTCCCATGAGTCTTGACCAGAATGACAGTCTCTTCTGCTGAAAAGTATCACCATAACATGATTGTACCGAGCTGACGTGCAGTGTTAGGTTTATGCAACACATGCCTCGTTGAATTCAAGCCAGACAATTCTACTTTAGCCTCATCTGACCACTAGACTTCTTGACACACCTTTACAACATCTTCTAGGTGACATTTTGCAAATCATTTTAGGTCAATTCCATTTTTTTTCCTTTCAAGCAGGGGCTCTCTTTCATAGAGTCCCATTTTTGTACAGTGTTTTGGTGATAGTTGAGCCACGAACATCCACTAAAATTGCAGTCACTGACTTCTGCAGCTCAGTCAGAGTGACAATTGGTTTCACAGTAGCCTCTCAAGAAAGTGCCATTCTTGTTCGATGACTAGGTTTAGAGCAGCAGCCTGACTTGGGCAGTGTGGTTGTAGTGATATATTTTCTACATCCTCATAATAGATTAATGTGAGTTTCATGCTATGTTTAATGCCATTGAGGTGGTCTTGTACTCCTGCCCAGGTCTGTGCTTCGAAAATACAATTATATCCCTGATCTATTTAAATTTTCGCTTCCTTTGTGAAAAATTTCTACCATAGTATTGGACCCCACCAGGAGAGGAGTATTTATTGTCATAAATGCATTGAGAACAGATGATCCAATCCTCCCATTTCCTACACATGTGGAGACATGAGCAAATATACACTTTACAATTACAAAGGGAATTAATACTTTTTAAATTTTCTTTTTTTTTTTAACAAATTGTTGCTGTACACTATTTTATGGATCAGCTAGAATTTTTAGTATGCTATATTTTCAGAATCTGAGACAATAAAATGTGAGAAAAGGGAGGGAGCAGGTGGCTAAATACTTTTTCAAGGCACCATATATCTATTGAAATTTATAATTCTAATGCACTGTTGAACTGGATTAGATAAACAGGCATGTGCAAATGTAAATGTATATACAAAATAGACAATGCAGTGATCACCTTGTCAGGAGATGCTAAGCAATTCAGCACAAATTCCTCAGCTGGTAGATTTAACAGATTAGCTTGCCCAGGATCTTCCGACACAACTCTGTGGTTTTCATCCTCATTTGGTACAGAAACTTTCACAAAAAATTGGTGTAAATTACTCGGAATTTCCTTTTGTTCATTCCCCATACTCACAAGAACACCAATAACAAATGCTCAATTGTTTATGACATTGTTCCTTTTTTGTGCTCAAGAACAGAACTTGCTTTTGTAGACTTTCCTGTCTTTCATGACTTAGTGTGTCATGTGGGTGCCTAACCACCCAGGGACACTTCTTCTGATTTTGATGATGACCTAATTGAGTTCTAGTAAGTGTTACCTACCTGTGGGGTCACTCACTTTGCAGTTTTGTTGTATTGCTCTGCTGCTTCTTCTTTTCTGAGAACTATAGGTTTCCCTGCATTTTCTGTTCCTCTTTTGATTTTCATATAAAGTATGAGAGTGGAGGCAACACATAATGCAGAGTATTTGTACAATGTATAGAAGAGTGATAAAAAAAAATTGTGTCTGAACTTGAAAGCTTTATCCTACAGTACTGATTTTGTAAGCGGCCATTCAGTAGCTCCTATGCATTAATTTGCATTATCCTATGTGATATTTGTAGTTTATAGTGTACATTCAATTTTGACGCCAAACGCTGCAAAGTCAAGTATTGTACTATCA
This sequence comes from Erpetoichthys calabaricus, assembly GCF_900747795.2. Taxonomy (NCBI): domain Eukaryota; kingdom Metazoa; phylum Chordata; class Cladistia; order Polypteriformes; family Polypteridae; genus Erpetoichthys; species Erpetoichthys calabaricus. Next base: position 8,125,316 of record NC_041404.2, on the reverse strand, counting down.
CTGAATTTCAAATACTTTGGAGTAGCATGTCATCAAAGATTCATTCTCACCAACTCATTGTGTTCCAGGGCTAGTCCTCTTCATATGCCATAGTCAGGATATAGAATGTAGAATTCCATCATGGCTGTATGCCTCTCCAAGTTGACCCAAGAGTTTTGACATTCTGTAAATCTAATCATGTTGGAGAACTGAAGAATGATGGTGCATGCGATAACTCTGTATTGATTTGTTATTGGTTAAACCGTTAAATGTGAGCAAAGTCTGTGCATGTTTGGTACACAATATATTGACTCCTTAAATAAATCATTGTTTTATTTTAGGTTGTTTTCCTTTTAAAAATTGCTTTGTTGTGTATCCAAGTTAACATGTGACCTCCAGTCTAAAATTTGTTCCCAACTTGTACTTGTAGGATAGCGTCTATGGACTCACAGCCCATTAGCTTAATATGCTTTTACTACCCAGCTGAATCCTTTGTAAGTACCAATGTCTTTGGAATGCCTCATTCACAAACCTGTCCTATCTTCAAAAATTTTACAAACGTTTCCCAAATAGCATTTTTTATTTATTAATGGTCAGTGTACATGAGCAACATTTCAGCAATTAGAGAGCATTAGCCGAGAAAAGCAATGCCATTCATTTCAACATTGGCTAGCATTTTGCTATGCATTCTAATAGGGTTAGGGTTCTTGAACTTACAGCCTTGTTCAGATTAGCCCAGTCACAGATCAGAAAAATAAATATCTTAGCCTCCTGAAATGAAGAAACATTCATGTTACAGTCACTTAGAGCAGAATTGTATGGTTATATATTAAAATGTATCAACATTAGCTACATAATTACTAAGAGAAAAGTCCAGTTAATAGAGTATTTGGAAAATGTTTACATCATCCAGATATTCAATTTTTAAATCTGGTTAGTCCCATATATGGAAAACCATAGCCTGCCAACATTAGAAGGAAGGAATCAAATGTGAATGCAGTGCCAGTCCTCCAAACATCGTACTTGTGCATATGCTCTCTGTAAATAACTTAACATACACCCATTTGCATTTAAGAGGAAGAGTACAATAGCCAAACAAGGGGCCACACAGACTTGGAAAAACTGCATAAGCTCCACATAGTCACTGCTAAGGCTGGAATTTAGGCCAACAGCTCTGGAGCTGTGTATTAGCAGCATAAACTACTGCATTTCCGTGCCATCCATTAATTTTCATACCCATTTAATCCTGTTCAAAGAACTGAAAGCTATTATGGCAGTACAGCAGAAAGTCACACTGTACAAAATGACAATCAATCACATGTAGATTCTTGCACACAGTTCCACTTACTCAGAATAGGACATTTTCAAGTCGTCTTTCAATTTGACAGCATGTTCTAGGCTATGAGAGAAAACTGGTGTGTGTCTGTGAATACATCTGATACATACATACTCATACACATACAGTATATACTGTACAGTGAGTGGCCACTTCATATGCTACAAACATCCTGCTGAAGTAATTGGCTGCTAAGATGGATACAGCATCATGAAGTATGTACTGAGAAAGCTATTTAAATCATGTACTGAGAAGTACTGAATGTTGTTTGGAATTCAGAGGAACTATAAGCAAGGCTGAAGATGGTAACTGGTGCAAAATGCAGTGGCTTGAATGTAACAAAAACAAATACAGAGATTTTTCACTCATGGCCATGGAGTGAGTGCATTATCTTAAATATCAGCAAATGAGTAACCTATGAATAAAAAGTGATTGTTAATAAAATGAGCTAAGTGGCTGACACTATTTGTACCGAGCTATTGACAAACTATGTTTGGTCATCTCTGAACTTTGTTCCATAAGATACATATCAAAATGTACAAGTAATTGTACTTAGTCATTACCACAGATAGGGTGTGCCTGTCAACATCACAATCTAATTCCATTTGTTTCACTTTAAAATGCAGGATGGTTCCACTAGGGTATAAAATGCAAACATTTGACAATGGCTGACTAAATAAACAACACCTCATCCAATGAATCACACTTTCTTCTGATTAATGATGATTAAAAGAGGCTCAGGAGGAGAAGGACAATCAAAAGAATTTATTGATGTTTCCAGCAGGGTATGAACAATGCCAGTGGAAGTAGGTGTATGTTTGTAAAGTGAGTTTTTTATAGAACACATTGGCTAGCTCCTCACAAGAAGAACAACATTTGAATGTCAGATGATCCCTATTACTATCATGGCAGACTTATGTTCATTTGCAAAATGATTTTTTCACAGAATAATGCTGTAAGTTTGGGAATCTCCTGGAATTTTTTCCTAAGCTTGGCAAGAATTTTAATTTTAAAGACATAACATCCCCATTCACCAAATATCTATCTACTAATATTATATCTACTATATAAAAAATCTAAGGTCTCTGTGTGTGTTTGTTGGTGTGTGTTTCCGGTTCCTCTGAGCAATCTGATTGGTCAGTTTGATTTTGGTGAGATTAGTCAGTTTGGCTTTGTGATCGAAAGAGGAATTGCGAGTGAGACATACAAGGAGGAGTAAAGGCGTAGGAGGAATGGTGAGAGTCACCTTCAAAGAGTGCAAATTTCAGGATATTATAGAGCCTGAGAAGAAGCGTTTTAAGGGAATATGCTTGAGAGGGAGTGCTAGGTGCAAAATAGCAAATATTTTTAAATTTATTCTATTAACAGTTTTTGTCAGGTAACATGGCTAGTAAATAAAATGAAATTTAAATGTTAGTGGAATGCGATTGAATTTAGAGTAAAGATTTGGTAAAAATCCACCATCATAAAATTTGCAACCATTATGGGGCACACACTTGCAATACATTGATGAGTTCATTAATCAAAGCAAATTTAGGCTGCATTAGTGGTCAAATGACAGACTTAGATAAAACATCAGAATTCATGCTTGTGCCTTAGTATTTACCAAGCATTCTACTTATCTTTATATATAATATGCTACCGTGGCTGTTCATTTGTCTGTCCACGATTTTAAATCATGTGTAGCTTGCAAACTGTTTGACCTATTGACCTGAAATTTGGTACACATATACTATGCAACATCTCCTATCCACTTTCGGGGTGATGATTGACCTCCAAGGTTATTCCTCTTTTTATTTTTATTTTATTTGTGCGGTGCATGCATATGGGTGCCGTTCTCATCCCTACCACCTTTGCCGTCACTTCCCCTACCTCTTCATATCTTTAATCATTCTTGAGGCAGAATGAAGACTTAAGTGCCAGCTTAAGTGAAAAAATGAAAGAAAACATACTAAGTAATTGCAACACAAACACTGACTTAATCAGTTTTAACGCGAAAAGATGCAGATGAAAGAAGAGAAGAAGCAGGCTGCTAGGGTGGAGAAAAGAAGAGCTGCTGAGGGAGCAGCAAGTGTATCAACCTCTGAGCAAACAAATGCTAAATGGACAGAGAAAGAGTGTGAAAACTATGAATGCTCAAGTCAAGTGTATTCACTGCACGTTATCATGCAGTGGGCTGTTATTGGTATCTTATACTAGCTGTCCCCCTTCGGCTCTGCCTGCATAGTAGTGAAACAGGACAAACTTCAAATCAATAAACAAACAGGTATCGCTAGCTAAGCGGAGGCGAGATACGCTCCAAAATGTGGTGACAGATAGGCCGATTTGAACGGAGGCTGGCGCGTGAAAGAGAAGGGCCCTGCCCGGCTCCTTACTCCTGACATCCCCTCGGCCCACAGCCTTTCTCTCAGAAATAAATTGCTCCTGCAAATGAACTATGATACTTAGCGTGATGAGAGAAATTGCAAAATCAACTGGAATGTTCAAGCAAATTCTAGAAAAAAAACAGATCTAAATCCGTTAAGTAGTTCTCTCGTAAAAAGCGGAGAGACAAACAGATAGATGTTGGATTTTATATATATACAGAGATATATTGTTATATAGTTTCCTGTTTACAAAAGTATTGTAAACATTTGCAAAATACAATACAACATTTAACTGCACATTTTTTATTCAGTATTTGTTGTGTGTCTTGCAAAAGGTTATAGTTTTAAATTAAGTCATTTTTTAGTATTTGAAAATATGTAAAAACAATGTATGTTTACTTGTTGTATATTTCAGTTACTCAAGTTGCACATGTAGCTTTTGTGATTATGCTGTTTTGACTGGATGTGGCATTGATTTTTCCAGTAATAGCTGCACAGAACAACAAAGCGGTTGAAATATATGTCATTTCAATCACTTTTTTTCTATTTTCATTTACATTATCCATGTTTTTTATGTCTGATTTCTTGTCCCAAAAATAGCACAATATTGAAAGTCATCAGATGTTAAATTAGTAGGTAAATTTGATTGCTTCTCAGAAATCGCATGCCCTGTTATTGCTTACTCTCTTTCTCACTCTGCTTATGTGTGCATAATTTGTCATAATATTTCTTGCAGCTTCTTTTACATTATACTTTTCACCCTTTACAATTGCATAATCCCTAAAGGTATTGCATTTCTTGTGATTCTTCTTATTACTCCTAATTGTAGAATCATTAAGGCTGTGCCTGCTTAGCATATGGTAGTCTTCATACTGCATTTCTTTTTGACTGGACAGTTTATTACCTTCATGTACTTAATATAAAGGGACAGATAAGGAGGAGCAGGAATATTCCTAATTTTCTACCTTTGTAAATGGTCAAATGGTAATGTGAGGAAAAAACTGTTATTAATCACTTGCTCAACTGGAAACTCAGAGGAATCAATTTGGAATGAGGCAGCACTTACACAACTTGTAAGGACAGCCATTTCCATCACTCACCTGCAGACGGAAACCAAGACCATATGCAGTTGAGTTATCGACCATAGTGCATGCAGATGTAATTAAAACCTTTAGAGATAGAATAATGAGAGGCAGAGAGAGCAGGCTACAAATGAAATGCTCAATGATAAAGCTCTCCTCTGCTGAAGAGTATATAGAACTTGAAATTTTGAACGTAGTGTTGTCTGTGTGTAGGCACACTTGCCATCTTGTGCTTGGAAATTTATTTAGAGTGTTTGTCATTGAGTAAACCGGCTGTGTATAATGTAAAATTATTTGTTTAGCAAGTCTTTTAATTTTGAGACCAGAAAAAATTTGGAATTTTATTTATATATGCTATGAAGGAGCAGTGAGTGCTTGATTTTGAAATACAAACTGAGACGGAGCTTCACAGTTAAATAGATATTAAAACACCTGCTTCTGGTTTCAGTTACATTCTGGGTACTTCCTCTGCTCTGTTTGACTATTCTTCTTATATTTGTGCATTTGCCTTTAGGTTTCCCTTTGCAGTCTAGTATTTTTGATTGGTTCCATTGATATTTTGGAGTGTGGATGAGTGTACCCTGATGAGGAAAGGCATTTTACGGCTTATTTTAAGATTGTGCCAGTCACTAATGAAATAGGCTGCAGCTGAATTAAATCGACAGAAAAGAGTCTAGATAGATGGGTTTTCAAAATAAGGCTCACCAAGAGTATTGCATTAGGATTCTGGTTAGCACTTGGGATTGTTTCAGAGAATTTCTGCATGTTTAACAAATTTATAAATGACAGCCAGCTTGCTGTCATCTGACACCTGTATACATAAGCATTTGCTGTCTTCGATATCTGAGAGTCGTGACAAATCCTTCCTCCTAAAAGTATGGACATCTATGATTAATTTACTCTAATTAAGCTTATTTTGAAAGTATTCAGTTTTGTTAATTATCATTCAAAGAAGATACTGAATGATATGCCCATTTTTCAGCTTCTCCAATAGGTGTCACTTTTGAGCAGTAGTATCAAATGCTTTGTAAACAGATACTTGGATTTGATTTTTTCACTCAAAGATCATGTCACTGCAGTGCATGTTCACATTATCTTGCATTCCAAAGAAAAATCATTTTCATTTACAAATTGCGTGATTTATTTTATCAGGTGTAGCCAGTCTATTGATATTTGCCATGTACCCAGATAACTTTGCATCAAGCTTTCGTGCCTTGCTCATGCTTATCCATGTTTGGCTTTTTTTTTTAGCTGCAGTGTTTTGCTTTATGCTAACTAACAGTATTTTTTTCTGCATCGATTACAAATTAACCTTTGATTAATTCACTTTAAAAGTTGCTGGTTTCTCAGTTTTCTCATCCTCTTTTTAACCTTTTCCTTCCCCAGTATTCAATTATATTGCTGTCTTGCTAAGTAAGCAACATGAATACAGTAAGCAGTTTCTAAGTGGTTGCAACTTTTTATAACTGTGCTTGTCACAATTTGTTTAAAGCTTAGGTTATTGATTTGGCTGTCCAGGCCATCTGTTTGAATATGCTGAATTACAGGGTTTCACTTTAACGTTGTAAAGAATATTCTGTCTCAAGGTTAGTTAAGTAATTAGGTGCATCTGTTCGTCAGCAGGGCTTAGCCTATCCAAGTATTACAGATGGACTATCTAAGTCCTATGAAAGCCGAATGTTTTCTTCAGCGCTCATTTAGTTTGACCAGCCTGATAAAAACAGTCTTCTGATTTAAGGTTCACATATCTTCTCATACAGTTTATCTCCTTTTTCCGAGGAGCTGGCTGAAATAGAATTGGTTGAGATACAGCCTCTGCTTATACAAACAAGTGAGTTCAGGGACTGATCGATGTCCCTTTCATATGTCTGCTCTAGGATAACCCTTTAGCATGCCAGGGTTTATTGTTTACACTTTTTGACAGATAGTATTATAGGAACTAACCACAAGGCATACAGTTTCACTGTGCATGTATAATTCCAAAGTGACTTTTGACAATTCTTCTTTTCTGAATTCAAGTTCTCATCTTTATTGTCTTCAGGCAAATATTCATTAATTTTTATGTACAATATTTCTGCACAGTGATACAGCCAAAGGAGTTATTTTACAATAACAGTACCATTCACCATCGCTAGTGTTCTGACATTTACTTGGGAAATGTATGACCAAAATCTGCATTGTAGTGACAGCTGCAAGATTAAATGTAGGCTTCTTTTTAACCCTCAGTTCTATCCAGACATAAGGCACTTAATTGTTTTATTTGTTTTCATAAAAGCATCACACTACAATATGAACCTTGATATTTTATTTGTTGTCAAAAAAGCAATACACCTAAACCGCTAGTTAAAGATGAATTTCTCAAAACACAGATGACGTGGTTAGCAAATATACTGTTCTCAGTTGCGAAAGTGAAATGTCACTGCCAAATCAAAGCATTCATTGATAATGAGGATCTGGATGACAGGTTGGCAATCTGATTATACGTACCAGTAAATTATCAATTGTAAGTAAAGGACAGTGCATGAGAGGTTATTTTACCTTGATTCTGAGTTCCATCATGTAAAGTTTGTTTGAGAAGTAGCCCCTATCTAAAATATGTTTAGCTTTCTCTTAACATTGTTTCCTTCGTCCACTGGGCACTTGTTACAGTATGTGCTCTGCTGCTTCACACATTCACATCACTCACAAGTCACTTGGTGGTTTAGGCTGAGATCTTTAGTTTGATTCATGGTTTTGTCACTTTCTAAGTGGAATATGCTCTGTTGTTTCTGTATCCTTGTAGACTCTCTTAATTGAAATTTCCAATGTAAGTGTAACTGGTAGCTTTAAATTGACCTGGAATGCATGCATGTGTGTGTGCCCTCGTTTTGTTTGGTATTTTACAGAGGTTGGCTCCCACCTTATGCTTTATGACAGTGCTCCGCAACCTTTTTTCACCTACGACACACCAAAGTTCTTCCTAGAATTCCGCGGCACATCAAAAGCCAAAATATATAGCAGTGCCGTAGCTCGGGGGGGGAGGGGATTGGTCCGCTCCGAGCTCCAGCTATTTAGGGGCGTCCAAACTACGGTACTTTCCTTTTTTTTTTTGTTCCTTGAGGAGGCGCAAAAAAAAATTTCTTTCAGCGTTGGGGTGTCAAATTTTTCACCCCCCTGGACAACATGAACTCCAGCTACGCCACTGATATATAGATATTAATTTAATACACGAATTTTACAATAATTTTTAATTTTTTATTATATGTATACATTTATTATAAGTATACATACATAAAAAACTATACTATATTTACTTTTATGCAATCTTAATAATTATAACATAATGACTGATTAATGTGATACCTTAGCTTGTTTCAATGAACACAAAAGTTTTATATTCGGCTCAATATTTGACAGCGCAACCCGAAGTTCTTGGTCAAGATCTTTTAAGCATGACCGCTTATCATTTTTAATTAACACAAGAGTTGTTTGTCTTTTTTGGCGTAACTGGGATGGTTTGAATTTAGATGGCGATTTAGTTTACTGGGTGCCATTGCCTCGTTTGATAGCTGATCGCCGCAAATGATGCATTGTGGCTTTGCAGCCGTTTCGTCACCACACCACGAGAATCCATATCGAATGTAGTCTTCGTTGTACTTCCTTTTCACAATTTTGTTTTTTTTTTTTTTTGCAACACTTGTGCTGGGTTCTTCATCATCTGTACGTGAAGACGAATCTTTTCCACGTAAAAATGTATCCATATTTAAAGGGGTATAAAACTAAATATGAGTCACATGAAGAACATTAACCGTACACAATTCAGCAACACAACTAATAGTAATGAATGATAACTACTGTCGCAAGACAAGTGAATGCGACGTAGCACGACTAATACGTCGGCTTGAATTGAATCTAGGTGAGGGCACGGAGCGATCTGCCTATCAAAGCGTACTACGGAGTTGTCTTGCGACTACGTAGGGCCTACGTTTTAGGCGACAGGCGCCAGGCGATGGGATTTATTATTTCAGAGAAATGACACATAAAATTATGAAACCTTTAAAAGGCTATTTACGCGAATATTTCATTGCACGTATTCTCGTTATTGTGTTTCTAAGGAGGACCGTTGAAATATTATTTAGTTAGAAAATTGTCTTATTTGACCGCGTCACACCTGTATCGGCTCAAGGCACACCAGTGTGCCGTGGCACACCGGTTGCGGAGCACTGCTTTATGCTACCAGTATCTTCTGCAATTCGTCACAATCCTGTAAAGCAAAACTGGGAAAACTAATGGATGAACAAATTATTCTTGCTCCAGAACATTCCTGCATTCTTAAAAATACAGGTCTTCAGAGTGATGCCATAATATCATTTTTGGTTCCAAAAAGATCCATCATCATGAAGGTTCCAGAAAGAATCTTTATTTATTTAGATTCATAACAAGCTCCATAAAGTAAATGGCCATGAATAGATGGTAACAGATTTGTGAAATACCCATGGATCATGATTTAAAAAAGACCCTTGCTGCATACAATAAAACAGACTACGTCTAGGTTTTCTTAATCTGTTAGTGTCCTGCAAGGTAACCTACTATACAATGAAGAATTCCCTTTTTTCCTACATATTTCAAAGTATAAAGAACTAACTTCATAAACAAAGAACCTTTCCCAGAATTAAATGGTTTGTTATCAAGCAATGGCTCTAAGGAGAACCACACAACCCATAAAGAACCATAATTCACCATTAAAGAACCATTCTTTTTAAGAGTGGGGGGTGAACATTCAGTAAATATGGTATTTCCTTCGTTTGGTTGATTTTTCAGGATTTCCTTCAGTTTAGATGTTACATTTTTTTATTGAATCCCAGTTTTTATGCAAATTTTCTATCTGCTAGTAAATGTGACTACAGCACAGTGCTCTTCCGTTGAGCATTCGTTCACTGGGGAAAGCCTGTGAGACGTATTTGTATGCCATAAAAATTGATTTTCTAAGTTTGTCATATATTTTATACATTTTTTGACCCACCTTCATAAATTTTAGTTGGTGAAGACCTTGAGCTGAGCTCAGGATTCTCTGTCTAGAAGTCTGGTGTGGTAGATCTATATGCCAGCGTTGGTACCATCTCCATCAGTTAAAGATTGTCCTGTCTACTGCAGCAAAAACAAACAGGCAAATAAGAGAATGTAGCCTTTAGCTAAATACTTTCCTATAGTGTTAAATCCTTTCAATACATGGTCCTGGAGGGCGTCCATCTCTGGAGGAATATTTTGGACAAAATTAAATAAACATTCAAATAAATCAATGTATTGTGAAATGCAATAATAAATAAATAAAAACACAATGGTAAGTGAATATAGCTAGTCACATTTTCCATTACTTTTTTTGCTGCTTATTTCTTTGTATTTATTTATTGATTTCTTGGTTTAATTATTTCAGTAGCATTGTACGCAACAAGAAATACGATCTAAAATGAAAACTGTCATTTTCACACATCAAAGTTGAGAGGGTGGGCTCAGGCGAGTACTGTTTTTTGGATTGGGGAATTGCTGGCGAAGGGGATGCTCACAGTCGCAACTTTGCACATGACTGCAAGCTGCAGGATTCCCAAGGCAAGAAAGTGCTTGCTTCGAGTTGTGACTGTGCACGTCCTTGTGTAAGAAAAAGTGGTACAGCATTAATGAACGAAGCAGCTACTTTAATTCAAGAAGCCTCTCACGAGTCTACATATAACATGTGGTGTCTGCCTATAAATATCATTTTTGCATATCCTACCGACAATTTGCCAATCAAATGCTGTACTCTCTAGAGCCCACTCTCTCTCCTTTGATGTGTGAAAACGATGGTTTTCATTTCAATGTGCCATTCATGTTGCACGAGGTGTCACTGAAATAATTAAATAAAGAAATTATTAATTATATACTTATTTAATTTTGAATGAAATACTCCTCCATATCTGCAGTGGGCTGGCGTTCTGCCCGAGGATTTGTTCCTGCCTTGTGCCCTGTGCTGGCTGGGATTGGCTCCAGCAGACCCCCGTGTCCCTGTATTAGGATATAGCGGGTTGGGAAATGACTGACTGACTGACTCCTCCATATCCATCCTCTTTATTACACAGCTTAACATTTACAAAATCAGTCCATCGTAATTTCTGAAAATAGAACCTGAACTCTGTAAAAGCCCTTTTAACAGTAAAATTAGCTTTTAATAAATTCTGGCCATGAAAATAGGTTGTTGTTCATTTTTTCTCTGTTTTGAAGGTTTCTTTATTATAGCTACATTCTAAAGGTATTGGAGAGGCATTAAATAATGTAAAAATAGTTGGGTGTATTTTTATGAATCATATATAAAATAATATGTTATGTCACCTCAGAAGTGTATTATAAATAATATATTTGTGATGACAAATGGCATTTAAGTAATGAATTTCTTGAAAGGGAGCGCATAGGAAGTGTTAGTGCACATAGACATCTTGTGCTTCATGTCTTTCTTTAAAGAGATCTTGCTAAGGCTATGACTAGGGCACATATCCGTCCTCTAGCTCCGATCTGTTTGCCTTGATGCCATTTTCTAGTTTTGTTTTCCTTGAACATATTGAGAAGGATGGATGTGATTCACAGCATGTGTCTGCTATAATACACAGCAGTGTGTTGCTTAAAATAACACAGGGGCAGCCTGACATGTTTAAAAATCATAGCTTTTAATTATATAATTAATTTTCTGCACCACTGCTTTTCTACCAATTTGCCTTGAACATTTCTTGTTACCTTCTCTAATCTGGGCCCTATAGGGTCTTTGCCTTTTGTTCTGAAACGAAAGATGCAGTCTTTAAAATAAATTGCCACATAATGTGGAGATTTTTCTATTATCAGTCTTGTAGGCTGCATGAAATATTCAATTAACATGGCAGCCCTCACAGTGCAACAGAGAATGAATGCATAACTGTAAAAAGGAAAACCTGGAATTGGATTCTTTTCCCATCTGTATGTATGCATTGGCAACCAAAAGAGGAGACGTTCTGGAAGAAGCAAATGTTGTAGTCCCCGGGCTGATTTGTCAGTTATAAATCCCCTATTTCGGTACATTTCCCAAGGCTGTCTGCTGTGCCTGTCATTGTGCAGATTCATGCCTCCATAGTGCTGCTGGTTTTCATCTTCATCATGTGCTATTGTTTGTTGTATTAACTGTTACACTGCTTATGATGGCATTATGATGTTAGTGGAAGTGAAAGCTGGTATTCAGGTTTGGGACTGTGTGTGAGGATCACCCTCCACATATATATTCTGCGTTGTGTCAGCATGTCTTCTGATGGATTTTAGTGTATTATTCATGTAAAGCTGTTTAGGATGGTGTCCCTCATGCTATATAAAATAATCATTGATTGGCCATTGATTTTTCCCCGCTTCTCCTCTCTGTGTCCCTGCCTCCAATTTTCCCTGTCGTGTGTTCTCTTCTATTTTGTTCACCTTGTTATTGCTTATTCACTGCTTCTGCTTACTTATATGCTACATTGCCCATCACCTTATTTGCCATTTAAGCCCTTAGGTTTCCTTATTTTCTGCTTTCTTGTCCATCACAGATTAAATCATCCTGTAGTTTTCCTCAGTTTCTGTCATTTTTTTCAGGTTTACGGCAATTCAGTAATCTGCAATCTAAACCAGTACTGAGGTACAGTATTCGATTTTATTTTTGTGACTTCAGAATTGCGACATCTGACACAAAATGAACTTATATGCAGCTGTTATGCCTAGAATTCTTGTGTGTGGTTTGAATGGGGCTATACCTACTGTATTATTTATAAAGATAAAGTGCAGTCAGTACTCATGCATGTAGGGATATATGCAGACTAGATATTTGTTTTGACATTTTTCTGAACTGATTTTGCCATTTGCCTGTGGCTGTTACAGCACCTTAAATTAGAGAAAAACTACTCTAGAGCAGTGTAACAATAGTAATAATAATAATAATATATTTTGTTTCTGTGCTGCCAAAATGTAACTTTGCCAGTATTTGTTTCCACAAAAGTCTTCTTTTAGCATGCAAGTCCGAAACTGCTTATAAGGTAGGCTGTTTCTAGTGATTGCACAGGTTTATTTGTAAACCCCTTTAAGTATCGCTTAAAAGAACAAGTTATTTCCTTTAATTCCCCCCTCATTCAGAGAAGTGACAACACTTTATTATATTCTGATGGTGAAAATGATGGCACTGAAGCAACCGCAAAGCCTTCTATAATTCAATTCAATTCAAAGTGCAATGGCAGCTGCTAAGACTAATAAAGAAAAGAAATCCTGTTACAAAAACATGACTGGAGCAATCACTGCAGGAGTTGTGTTTTGGAGCGTGCTTATTTTTCTTCAGAGCGACTGGCCGATTGACAGGTCTCAGCCAGATACATGACTCTGTACCTGACAAGAAAAAGAGTGAGCGAGGCCTCAAAATAGGAAAGGAAACACTCTTTCAAAATGCTTGGCAGAAAAATAAAAACACCCCCTACCCTAGACCCCCTGTGTTCTTTAGCTCTATAAAAAGCACAACAGCATCCCTAAATAATGGCAAATACTCACCCAAACTTTCTGACAGGAAGAATGTATTCTGATACGTGTCCTTAGTGACTAGTTGATGGATCCCTTCACGCAAAATTTTTTTTGTCAGTTAAAAGATTTAATTCTCAGCTTTCAAAATATGCTTTTGTTGTTTGTTTTTATTTGTCAGGGAAAAAAAAGTGGAAAAGACTTGAGTGCCTTTAGAGAAAGTCAAATAGTGGCTGAAGTGATGTGGTATGCAGAAGCGTTGTCAAAATCATCCATTTCATCCTTACTTTTCAAATCTTTCCAGTGTCAGTTGTTTAAGTTTCTTGCTTTCTTCTTCACCCAAAGCCGTCTTTGCCCTTCTTGCAGCTATTTACATTCAGCCCATTTATTCCTTCTGCATCTCAGTTTATGAACTGACATTCAAAGCATTCAGTATTTTTTCTCTCTGTAATATCGCTATCAGTACTGTTGTGACATTGCTCACTACAAATTGCACTATGTAAGTTAAAGCTGGAGAGAGCAAAGTTTTCTTTTTTTTTCCAGATTCAGCTGTGTTTTGTCAAATTTAATCAGAAAACAATGTGTAACAGCATAAAAGAATGCTTTTCATTAAGTACTGGCTATAGTTTGGCTTAATCACTACTTGCACGGATTACTTTTTTGCACCCCATTGAATCCTATTACTTTGTGTACATAGCAGCTGCTGTTTCATTTCTCATGCCCTAACTTTGAAGTTTCCGGAGCACCGTAGTTTCTTTGAAATGTTCAGTTGTGTTAGGTGATTCTTCATTGTTCTAAAGGCCATTTGTGAACATACCAGCACTGTAGTTCCTTCGGTTTTCCTCACCGCTGTAAAATCAAACTGGTTTAATAGACATTTATTTAAAGGGGTTGCTCAGTTATTGCCCATGCTGCTTGATGTGAAAAGACACAATAGATGAGCATACTATGAAGGTCTGCCTGAATTGATGGAATTTGTGCCAATCACCTACTTGCAGTGAGTTTAGCTTCATACTGTCTTTAATGAACCTGACCTGAAGATCAGTTTGCCTGAAAAAGCAGTGCCAGGTGCTCACAAAGACATTTGCAGCAGGTGATCTGGCAAATGGCATCAATCTGTTCAGGTACTCCTGTGTGGCCTTTGCATCTCTCTCTGTTTGTTTTGCCACAGCATGCAAGTTTGGACGATTGAAATAATACGCTTGCCTCAAGTCTGCACAGTGTGTGAATGTATTCAGCACAGGCTAGAAAACAAACACACATCACATTCTGTGCCTCTTACCTATATGATTTTGCTGGCACTGAATGTGCGCAGAAAATAAGGAGGGAGTCCTTTATTTATACTGTATGGTTGACATTCTTTTATTAAAAAGCTTTAGAGCTGCAGTTTGTTTATAATTCAATGTTTTGTTTTCATCTTTTCACTTTTCAATCTTGATCAGGCACTAGGTGGGTTACCTACTAAGAGTAATTCCTCAACAAATGCTTGCTTTTGTTATTTTCATGATATTGTTTGGCATTGGGAGGCACGATGGTGCAGTGGTAGCGCTACTGCCTCGCAGTAAGGAGATCTGCGTCCTCCATGTGTGGAGTTTGCATGCTCTCCCCATGTCTGTGTGGGTTTCCTCCCACAGTCCAAAGACATGAAGGTTAGGTGCATTGGCAATCCTAAATTGTCCCTAGTGTGTGTTTGGTGTGTGTGTGCCCTGTGGTGGGCTGGCACCCTGCCCGGGATTTGTTCCAGCCTTGTGCACTGTGCTGGCAGGGATTGGCTCCAGCAGGCCCCCCGTGACCCTGTGTTAGGATATAGCAGGTTGGAAAATGACTGACTGACTGTTTGGCATTGTTCTATTTAATCGCTAAAATACTTACTATCCTTGCTCCTAAACAACAAGTTTTACACGATTCACATCTAAGGCCACAAAAATCAAGTCACTGTCAGTCTTACAGCTAATCTTAATACAATCTAAAGAAAATACTTCTAACATGAGAATATTTCTAAGCATTGAACATTTCATTTAATTTTATGTATTTTTTGACATAAAGTAATAGCATCAATTGACTATTTCTGGCCTATGTTTCCCCTGACATAATCAGGCTTTGTTCTGATTATTGTATCCTGGGCGTCAAAAAGTCTAAACCTGTCTTTGGAATTTCCTAAAATGAAATATCACAAAAGCTTATTGAATGCTGAAAACAGGAAACTAACCATCCAAAGTATGTCACAAAAATAAGATTTACATAGTAACGTGATAAATATGATCCCCAAAATAAAAATATAAAAGCTTTGCCATTTTTGAAAAAGACAATGCAGTATCTGCTTTGACTTTTTTCTGTGCAGTATGCTGATGAATGGCTGTCAGAAGTTTAACAGTTAGAGTTAAGCAATGTTTTTAAACATTTTTGCTGGTAAGTTATATTTGGATTCATCAGATTCATTATTAACAATAGCTATGCTACCACACAGTATAACAATGCACAAAGTTGTGTATCATAATATCATAATTCAAGTTATTAAATGTAGGGGAAAATATTATCTGATACCGGAAACTTAACAGATAAAGCTTGTGTGTTTCTGTTTAATTGTCAGTTGCTATAAGAGCCACTTCAGACCATCCAACAACTCTTTTCCTGTCATTAATCTTTCTCCCTTTTAATACAAACATGAAATTAGCATTGAGCAATATTAGACAGTATGCTAAACTCCAGCACCATCCTTGAGTGAAGTATATCCTGTACTCTGAAAAAGTAAGATACTGGAAAAATTCAAGAAACTTTAAATGTGTATGCTGTTTTATAAAGTATCAATAATAATAATAATGCTTTACATTCATATAGTACTTTTCTCACTTCTCAAAGCACTTTACATAGTGAGTGGGGAGCCACTTCAAGCACCACTAACGTGTAGTACCCACCTGGATGATTCCACAGCACCCATTTATGCACCAGTACACTCACCACACATGAACTAATAGGTGGTTAAGTGGTGAAAGAGCGAACCAATTAGAGACAGGGGATGATTAGGGGGCAAGAATAACTAGGCCATGGTTGGCAATTTGTTCTGGACATTGGGATACACCCTACTCTTTACAAAGGATGTCCAGACAGATTCAGGACCTTGGTTTTATATCTCATGTCCTCACAGGTGGCGCAGTGGTAGTGCTGCTACTTTGCAGTAAGGAGACTGTGGAAGATTGTGGGTTCGCTTCCCGGTTCCTCCCTGTGTGGATAACGCTTTGAATACTGAGAAAAGCGCTATATAAATGTATTGAATTATTATTATTATTATTATTTGAAGGACGGCACCCACACTGCTCTGAGGCATTGGGATCCACATTCAAACCACAGAGTTAATGCCCCCAGCTGGTCTCACCATCACCTCCTCCAGCAGCAACTTAAAACTTTTGCTTAGCTTTAGGTGGATGACCTGTTTGGAGGTGCCTTCTGGATTGTCTTCTGGATTGTCCTTTGCAGGCCTTCAAGTCCTTCTATGATAATGTGGAAATGCAGTCAGCCATTTACTCTGTTGAAAGTTATTTGACTGTGTACAGAACGTGATGTGCTGAATGGTAGCAATCTGTTCTACATTTCCTGGAACAGAGCACGTTACATAGTGAGTGGGGAGCCACTTCAAGCACCTCTAATGTGCAGCATCCACCTGGATGATGCGATGGAAGCCATTTTTGCGCCAGTACACTAACCACATCCACATTACTAACCGAGAATGCTAAACCGGATGGACGCAGGGACATCCGGCCATGGGCCGTAGCCGCAAAAAGACGTACTGCGCAGGCGCCCCAAGAAATGAGGCGCCGCGACCACAGAAAAAAGGAGTGAGCACAGAAAAAAGGAGTCAAAGAAAAAAGGAGTGAGCACAGAAAAAAGGAGTCAAAGAAATGAGGCACCGCGACCACAGAAAAAAGGAGTCGGCACAGAAAAAAGGAGTCAAACGCAGGCGACGCACACAGCGCTGCACGAAACCCATTGCACACGAAACTAGCACACAAAAACAAAAAAACCGCTCGCGCACCACAAATCCCACACCCACCTCCAAGCACCCCCCCCCCCCCTACAAGCAACGGACGGGACACACACAAAGAGGAGGATTCAACAAGCCCCTGGCACACAAAAAGAAAGAAGACGCTCGCGCCCCACCAATCCCACCACCCCCTCCAAGCAACCATCACCCCCCCCCCCCCAGACGCCGGCAAAGCACAAAGCGGCGCTGCACGAATCCCATTGCACACGAAACGGGACACAGACAAAGAGGAGGATTCAACAAGCTCCTACCATACCAAAAAAAAGAAGCCGTGACCACCACACCAAGCCCCTTAGAGACGAAACAGGACAGACTACGGACATGGCACACGAAACGTTCACAACAACGACCAATCAGACCCACAAACACACTAACATCAATAAGAAGTGACACCCAAAGCCCCATTTCTAAAGGAACCGTCCATATTAAACATACGTCATCTCAACACCTTCACACTATGCAGCATAGGTGGATCTCCTTACAATAAAGCACTATTAACCGTTCAACTGCAGAAAAGGCTCCATCTTAACAGTGAGTGCGATCCTCCTTATTACTTATCCATATTTCTCACGCTGAAGAACAACGGTCATGAATACACGCTCACGGGTACAAAACGATTCGGCTCGGATAACGGGACCAAACACACGAACCCGCATGAAAAAACAAAATACACGGCGGCGCATACAACGCGCTTCTGAAACTCAGGGAGAAAAAATGTCCCAAACCCCAGCACACAAAAAAAAAAGCCGCGAGCGCCACACACAGCCCATTGGACACGAAACGGGACAGACTATGGACATAGCACGCGAAACGTACACAAAAAGGACGATTCACACCCACGACCACACTAACGATTGCGCCAGTTAGCTGACAACGCGTTCAATAATAAGTCCACTATTCATGAAAATTCATTGGGATTAATGAATGTCATTTGCAATCATTGTCATTCACTTAACTTCCCTGAAGAAACAAATGGCAATACAGGTAATGAATTTACACGTTGTTCTCAAAAGGGTTAAATTACACTGCCTCCTTTACATTCATATCCTGCATATCTACAGAAGCTTCTAACTAACGAAGTACCTGAAAGTAAAAACTTTATGAACTGCATTACATCCTACAATAGTTGATTTGATTTTGCATCTACCGGAGTAAATATCAGGTCACCAAAAGGCAATGGCCCATACTGCTTTCGGGTATGTGGACAAATATTACATCGCATTGGAACAGTGCACCCTGAAACAAATCAAGAACGCAAATATACACAAATCACGTCGCCACCTACAACGCGCTTCTAAAACCGCGGAAGAAAAAATGTCTCGGCTCCAAAAACACATGTCACTCCTTATTCAAAATACCGGTCCCAATCACAGAAACATCGGTATCCACTATGAAAATGAACAGTAACAATGCACGTGACATCCGTCTTGCCACACTATTAATTATAGATGAATGTACAATGGCATCCAGTCACTTACTCAACACCATTGATAAACTTCTACAAACGTTGATGAATAATAATATTGCCTTTGCAGGAAAGGTACTTTTATTAGGAGGAGATTTTAGACAGTGCTTAACTATTGCTCCACTTGCGGTGCGCTCAGCTATTGTTCAGTCCACCTTAAAATACGCGGACAATTGGCAATGCGTTGATGAATAATAATATTCCCTTTAGAGGAAAGGTACGTTTATTAGGAGTAGATTTTAGACAGTGCTTACCTATTGCTCCACATGCAATCCGCTCAGCTATTATTCAGTCCACCTTAAAATTCGCTACGACGTCATACATAAACAAAAAGAGGCCGAACTACAACACATTTACAGGCGCGAGACCTGATTGGTGATAATACGAAGAAACGAACAGTCCGCATATTAACAGTGAGTTCGATCCTCCTTATTACTTATCCATATTCCTAACGATAAAGATCAAACAAGTCATCAATTCACGATCACGGCTACAAAACTAGACGGCTCGAGTAACGAGACCACAAACGCGAACCCGCATCAAAAAAAAACATTCACGTCGGCGCCAAGAACGCGCTTCTAAAACCGCGGAACAAAAAATGTTACGCGAACAATTGGCATTGCTTTCAAAACATACACTTGGTACAAAACATGCGATTTACAGATCCCGAATATAACAATTGGTTATTACAACTACAATATTGTACACTCACCAATACAGATGGACTTCACCCAGATATTATTATAATTCCTCAACCCTTTATCTGCGACGACTTACTTATGGAGATATTTGGAACACCGGTCTCATTAGACCAAATACCCCTTTTAACACAACGAACTATATTATGTCCAAAAAATATTACTGTTGATCACATTAATAACCAGGTCATTTCATTACTTCCTGGAGAGTCACACCTCTTTCTAAGCTCTGACAAAGTTGACTCTGATGACAATGACCATCTTAATTTCCCCTTAGAATATTTGAACACTATTAACCCAGCCGGATTACCACAACACAGTCTTAGCCTTAAAAACAGAACAATAATCATGCTATTAAGAAACCTTAACACTAAACAGGGTTTATACAATGGTACACGTTTAGTCGTCTACACCATAACACACAATGTTATTCAAGCAACAGTTCTTACAGGATCACATGCTAACAATACTGTTCTAATTCCTAGAATTGACCTTACAAGTTCTGACCTGGAATTACCTTTTACACTTAAACGGAAACAATTCCCCATTAAATCTGCCTTTGCCATAACCATCAACAAATCACAAGGACAACCCATAGACAAGGTTGGCATCTACCTATCTGAGCCCGTTTTTGTACATGGACAACTTTATGTGACCTTCTCACAAGTTCGACGTTCATCTGACATTGAAGTTAACGTCATAAATGCTCCATGCCAAGGAAAACTCATTCAAGGACAACACACCATCTTTACTACTAATGTTGTGTACAAAGAAATTTTCCAATAAACCTTTACACTGTGCCAAACACTTTATTATTTGCTTCCTATCTGCGTCATCTACACCTTCACACTATGCTATATCTCATTCATACATCACGCTCTTTGTAATTTCCTAACACCAGGGGTTGGCGAGCAGGGGGCGGAGCCCCCTAGTATGAGCTAATAGGTGGTGAAGTGATGAGAGAGAGAGAGCTAATAAGTGATAGGATGATTAAGGAGGCCAAAATAACTAGGCTATGGAGGGCAATCAGAATACACCCTGCTGTTTACAAAGGATGCTCAGAGATCTTTTATGACCGTAGAGAGTCAGGACCTCAGTTTTACATCTCATCTGAAGGACGGCACCATTTTTACAGCACCATGTTCCCGTCATGGCACTGGGCCATTGGGATCCACATTCAGACCAAAGGGTTTGCGCTCCCTCCCTACTGACCATGCCAACACCTATTCCAGCAACTCAGGCTTTGGATGTGGTATGGCTGCTGGCCCATATTATAAGTTTTAAGCAAGTCATAAAATTATAATTTGCAGAAGCAGAATAAAAAAAAGATTTCTGTCTTTATTAAAATTTTATTTATAAGTATATTTTATGCAGAAGTGTGAAAGACAGAATTCATTAAGAAAGTTCAACATTTATTTAAGTACGGTGATTGTATTCAGTTACTTTAAATTCAGCTTGTATGTTGTATATTATAATTAAGCTTAAACGATGCCAGTACTTAGTTAGTTAATTCCAATTCATGGCTGATTGGTTTTTCAAGTCATTAAAAAACAAACAAAAAAAAACTCAAATGTTTTTCTAAGCTACAGATGGGCATTTGCAGGGTGTCCTGCTCAGTTGACTGAAAGAGTGCCAAACATCATGTTGTTAATAGAACAAAAAATTCTAATCAAGACACATCATGTGTCTGTTGACAAGTACTGTACAGTCAAAGAACACAAGACTTTATGGTGATCTAATGACTAGTGACAAATGCAGATTTATGTAGAGTTCAAAAAATATAGGTAAATCCTATAACTAATCTACATAATAATTAGAATTAAACCTATTTGGGTATTTTGGATACAGTATACCATTAGTGCAAAAGTATCTGCAAAAGATAATGACTTTTTAAAAATAATCTTATTTGCTAAATCAAAAAGTAACAACACCTTTGTGTTAAAAGAATACAGGCTTCCAAATTAGGAACAATCATTTCACAACTATTTGGATATATGGAGAAAGTCTTTTAGTAAATCTTTTGTCTCATAAACCACATTGTAGATTAATGTTCACTGTTATGAACAGTACATCTGGGAGAATTTTCAAAAGCATGCTTCTGGTGTTCTCTGCAGCCTATGAAGAGAGTAGGGCTAGATGTTTGGGGTGTGGCTGGATGTTTGAGACTGGATGTTGGTGTTGCGCAGTCACAATGTCAGTCATTCTGACAGCTGATGCTCTGTTCACATGTTGCATTTCAGCCAGCTTGTCATATGTGTTGGTCAGGTGTCTTCTTGCTTTATCTTAAGCTTTGAGGCGCCAGAATGATCATGAAAGAGCTAGAAAGGCCCAGGAAAGATTGAAACTGACAGTCCTTTGAGTGAAAAACTTGAAGTGAAAAAGCATTGGAGAACAACATTAATAATCAGCATTTAATGAAGGGAAAATGTCATACAAAATGCAGAAAGCTCTTTACAGACAGGACTAGAAGAAGGCTGTCTGTGAGTGTTGGATAGGATGAGATGAGTGTGTGGCAGCAGGCTGGGCATGGTGAGATGTTTGAATGATAGCAGCCTGAGATAGAGGGTGTAAACTTTCTTAGGAAACTAATAAATCAGAGCCTAGTTTTGTAAAACTTGACTTGCTTGTATGGAATGTTATTTGATTTTAATAAATTCTTTAAAAATGTAAAAAAAAAGCACTCCATTCAGATTTTCCTTCCTGTATAGGAAATCATCTCCGTGAAAATTAAAAGTGTAACAGTGATTGCTCACATCATGAAACCTGTAGTGCTTAGACTCTGAACAGTAATTCACAATTTCTATCAGTTTTGGAGATGTGACCCATTTAAAAAACAAAACAGTTAAATAATTGGTCTTATTCCAGTCTTAGAGTGCAGTTTTGCTCTATATTGCTGTCCAGTAGTTTTTATTAGCGAAATTTGCCAAAGAATATCTCACAGCGATTAGACAAACTTTTTTTTTCTCCCACCACCCCACAATTGTTTGTATGGCAAGCCAAAAATAGTTCAGTTTATCTTTCCCATTGATTTCAATGCATTTTGTTAAGTTTGATTATTTTGCCAAACTCCAGGTGAAGCAAATTTAGCGGGTTTCGCTCATCATTGAAAAATAATCCATTATTAGGATAAACCTGTGGCAGTGCTACAGAGAGCACTTCAGTTCTCATCATTCAGCAGGACTGTGCAGACGAATCATAATTTTTAAAGGGGCATCTAAAAGGAAACGATTGGAGTAGTATGTGTATTGAAAAAACAGCTTTTCCGACTAATGCTTATGTGGTTTTTGTTTGCTTCTTGTGCATCCATGTAAAATGCATTTCTTCTGTTTAAGATATGCATATCCTAACTGATAACATTCTCTGCATCTAATTTATTGTATATTCGGTAATACTAGAGTAAGATGTCAATATACAGCGAATCGCACTCCAAGTATTACCACGGGGTATTTTGTACACTGATTAATGTTATTACTGTACTAGAGTAACTCTGCTCCATGTATAAAAATGGAGTTCATTGTTTAGGGTCAGAAAAATAAATTTTTTTGAAATTTGTAGTAATTATGTGTTCATGTTTCAGAAATTCATGGTATGAAGGTCTTTTCAGGAATGATTTATGTTTATAAAGTGGGGAAGGCAGTGCAAGAAATTTTAGTGTTTACAAAATAAATTTATTTCCCTCTGGTCATATTTCAGAACATAAAAATCATCATTTCCAAAACAAATATGAAATGAATGATTTTCTAAAAAGATAAATTTAAATAAACTGTAATAGACTGTATGCACTTTTAAAAATGTATTTATGTAGCACTGATAAAACACATATTAACATGGCAACTGTTGATAAGATTTAATTCAGGTCACACATTTCAAAGTGCTGATTTTAATTTAACTGAATTTTAAGTTAACATTTTTATTAATTAAATGAGCATTCTTTGTTGAGAGGGTGTACACGTCATGCCAAATAGGGTGTCTGAGTAAAGATGTTACAGTTTCAAGTACTGTAAAATAGTTAATATTTTTGTCCTTTTCCGAAGCCAAATGGGAGGACATTAAGTGCACAACGACTATCATAATGTAATTGCATTTTTCATTCAAAAAAAAAAAAATACATATGGTACATAATCTACTGTTACACAGAAAGATTAAACCCTGCAGCAAATATTGAAATAACAAGACTTTTGTTTATAATAAGTTTCCTTTTCAGTCATATATTAACCATGAGGGTATACTGGTACTGTGAGTGCTGTGCAGAGTGGAGGCAGGACCTCTGTGTTTTTCCCAGTTGATTCTGGGGTCCGTCAGGCGTGTGTTCTTGCTCCTACTCTGTTCAATGCTTGTATGGACTGGATGTTGGGCAAGGTCGTGGGATCCAGCAGCTGTGGGGCATCTGTTGGTGAAGAAGGGTTCACGGATCTTGACTTTGCTAACGATGCTGTGATGCGCGGAGACAATGGAGGCTCTGATCGGGGCGCTCGAGAAACTGAGCGAGGAGTCTGAGTGTCTGGGCTTGTAAGTGTTCTGGATAAAAACCAAGATCCAGGCCTTTAATGACCTCTTGGGCACAGCCATCAGCAGTGTGTCTGTTTGCGGAGAGAGTTTTGACCTTGTTGAGAGGTTTACTTACCTTGACAGTGACATTCATGTCTCTGGTGACTCTTCCTATGAAGTCAGTAGACGGATTGGGAGAGCATGGGGGGTCATGAGGTCGCTGGAAAGGGGTGTGTGGCGCTACCGATATCTATGTAAAAGGACGAAGGTCCAAGTCTTTAGAGTCCTGGTGCTTCCTGTCTTGCTATATGGTTGCGAGACATGGACGCTATCCAGTGACCTGAGATGAAGACTGGACTCCTTTGGTACTGTGTCATCCGGAAAATCCTTGGGTACTGTTGGTTCGACTTTGTGTCAAATGAGTGGTTGCTCATGGAGTCCCGAATGAGGCACATTACCTGCATTGTGAGGGAGTGTCAGTTACGGCACTACGGCCATGTGGCACATTTCCCAGAGGGTGATCCAGCTCGTAACATCCTCATTGTTGGGGGCCCGAGTGGCTGGACCAGGCCAAGGGATCGCCCACGTAACACCTAGCTGCGGCAGATAGAGGGTCATTTCCAGAGGGTGGGACTGGACCACGTGTCTGCCTGGGGGGTTGCAAATCGGGATCCCGAGTTGTTTCGTTGTGTAGTGGGTGTGGCAACACACTGTACCAGTGCATGCTCCCCAATTTGACTTGATTAACCATGACAAGTAAGCCAGGTAAACAGCTACAGTATATACTCTCAGTTTCAAGAATATGAAACTGACCCACCTACAGACTTTGCAGGCAACAGACATCAGGGAATCCCATTTTTATCCTTTTACCAGACTATAGGTTTTGGTCTCTGTCTGTTATGGCAATCGCCCTACCATTCCCAGAGTAAATGGAACAATCTAAGAAGCAGTGTTCCACTCCATAACCACTAGGGGAGCTGTTGGGAGGTAAATGTATACTTCTTTACAAAAAGTAGAGATTTATATAGAAACTGTCATTAACTCATAATGGAACTGCTGACCAGTTGATTAAGAGGTTTTCTAAGATAGAAAGGAGGCAAACTGTCCAAGTGTAAGCAACAAAATCTTAATTTACAAGGGTAATCTATTAATGTGAAATTAATGTCAGCAAGGTGAATTCTTTAAACATTGTGAATTAGTTAGCTGAAGGAAAAGAACAAAAATAAATAAATATGCACATGCATACATAAAACGGAGTGCAAAAGAAAATAGGGTCCAGTGCATTCCTCTATGTCCACTAAATATAAAACAACTAATACCCTGAACACGAAGGCTGCAGTTTTCTCACATACTTCTCAGTGGCAGTCCAATTATTAATAGGAGAACTGACCTTTTTGTTTGTTTCTCTTAAATATTAAATCTAAATCAATTTAAACCCCTTAAAAATGTGTGCATAAAGCATTTATTTAGCAAAATTAGAAATTTTGTAAATCATATTATTAGCCTACTATGCCATCTTTAAAAGACACATTGAGGACTTTTCAGCTGTTTTTAAGCATGGAGACATGATTCATTGAGTCTCCACAACACTTGCTGAACTCACTTGAAAAGGTTATGCGATCCACACAGTCAGCATTTCCAAATATATACAATAAAACAGCCTGGGATGTTAAATCATAGTAAGTGTGGAGGATGCTTTTTTCCAGCTGTTTTATTTAGGGTATAGTTGAAAAATGGTTAGGAACTTACCTAATGTAAATTTTTTGTACATCAAAAAGTAACATCAGTTAAATCTTATTTAAAAAGAAGTAAAAAATAAAAGAGGTGTTATTTTACTTTGCTCTTATACATACATTTTTATACCCAAAATAATTTATGAAATATTAAGTATTAAATTTAAAACAAGCTGCAATATAATATTGCTTGAAATAGCAAAATGATTAATGTAAAAGTTTGTTATTTTTAATCTCTTTTGCAAACTATCTTTTCCTAATACTGGGTTGCAGAGAGCAGCGACTGGTGCCAGTTTATCACTGGACACATTCATGCATATGACACCTATAATGGTCCAGTTTTCAGTTTCCAGTCCAATCACATGTTTGGAATGTGGAAAGAAACCGAGTACCCAGGAAAATTAACATGTGAACCTGGATTGCCCATATGGATTTGCACACACGCACACACATGCAGAGATTAACCGTGTCCAGATTCCTATTCCTGCACTATCTGGTGGTTTTATTGTATTCAGAAAAACATCCATTTCTAACCAGTTGGCTTTATATAGTGAGTCATAAATATCTGTCAGCAATAGTCATGATTTTGCAGGTTCCAAGAAAATTTTAGATTGAGCTAATGAGGAACAATTAATTAGCTTCTGTCAAAATGTGACTTGTTAAAAGATACTTTAATTATTCATCAATCTTTATGTTACATAGTCCCTTTCAAAATGAACATGATCAAAAAACTCTTTGCATGCCATTTAACAGAATTAACGTAATTAAATGCTGCCTCACAACTTTAAGATGCAAGTTCAATTCCTGATACATAACGATCGCAACACCCTCTGCACGCCGTGTAACAGTGCTGATGCTATCATAGGACCTGGGTTAATTTCCCGACTCACTTTCTCTCTAAGTAAAGTTTGCATGTCCTATGTGTGTCCATGTTGGTTCTTTTCATAACTCCAGTGTTCTTCCATGTCTGTACATGCTATCTTAACCAGTGACCCTAATCTCACTTTGTTCTGTAATGGAGTAATCTCCTCTGCCAGGATTTTTTTCCTGTTTGCATCTGATGTTGCCAGGTTGATTCTAGCTCCTCCTAATCTTGAAGAACATAAAGAAAAATGCTGAATTAAAAAAGAAATGGTAACGCTAAGGCAATGCAAATATTTAAAATAAGCAAGCAAAATATACATATGGACACACACACACACACACATATATATTTACTATATATATATATACACTATATATACAGTATACTGTATATATATATATATATATATATATACTGTATGTATATTTATATATATATATAGTCAGTCATTATCCAACCTGCTATATCCTAACACAGGGTCATGGGGGTCTGCTGGAGCCAATCCCAGCCAGCACAGGGCGCAAGGCAGGAACAAATCCCTGGGCAGGGCGCCAGCCCACCGCAGTATATATATGTATATATACAGTATATATATATATATATATATATATATATATATATATATATATATATATATATATATATATACATATATACTGTTTGAAAAATGTGCTAGGTTTCAGTGTTTAGCTAGACTGTTTAATTCACAGTGTGTCCGTTTTTGCCAAAAACCATACAAAAAAATGTGCTAAGTTATGAAGTACACACATCATGCAATTCTGACAGTCTTTGTCATTCAAGGATTGTACACTTCATGTTTTATGTTTCTGAATTATTATTATATTTTAATTAAATTCTAAATCAGTGATTTTTTTTTTCAATAAATACGATTTTACTGACATTAAATTACTTCAGCATAATAAAATTTAGAAATACAGAAAAACTTTAAACTTTTGATGGCTTTGCCAGATTAGTTTTTAATCAAGAACCATTGTTACAGGAATATGATAAAAAAAAAACAAAAATTAAGTGAGGACAGAAAAACGTACACAAAAGAGTAAACAAATCTTTCATGCTGTCAAAGAATAACTATGGAAGTAGAAGACAGCTCAAAAGATCATGCCATAACCGTCTAGACAAAAGTTCAAATCAATGTGGAGGAAAATCTGACATATCGAATTGCACCAAATGTTGTGGCAGTTAATTCAACAATTTATGACCCAGGATATGATGATTATGTGACCTTGTCCTACTCTGGTATTTAAACGTCCCTCATGAATCCTTAAAGTGACCTTAAATTGTGCCATGGTTCATTTTCATTTACTACCCAAAAAATGAATGATAATTCTGATGTTTATTAATAAGTTTCCGTAAAAGGTACCAGATGTTTTCTTCAGACATTCTATAAGGAATGTCATAGGGTTTTCAAAGTTCATGGCATGTCAAAACATGTTACCTCTTGTATGTACTGACAAGCTCAGTACCAATCTGCAAATTCACAGAAAGGGTGATGTTGGCATTTTGTCAGATTTAGATTAAAACTACATTGTGTTAAATGAGATGTAAACTCCTGAGTATACATTTGGTGAGATCAGGTGGAAATATTTCTAGTACTAGCTTGCTTGGTGCAGAGGTATCCTGTCTTAGAAGTGGCCTACAGTATAATTGAATTTATGCATTCATAAGCAAATTGATTAGCAGATTAGCATGCTGTGTGCAGCAAAGAGGTTGTAGCAAATTGCAAAAGTAAGAACATTTTGACTAGGCAAAAATTGTCCATGTCTTTTTTCCCTTCATAGTGAAAATTAATCTTTAAAAGAATATGTTAATTTAAGAATAAATGTTGCATTAATAATTCTTTTTTTTATCTGAGTCACCTTAATTTTGGACTTGCACCTGAAACTGATAGAGCAGACACTGAAAATAGGTTAAAAAAATGGATTAATGAATAGAGGGGCACCTAGATTTAGGTGGGATGAAACCAACACTGAACCAACATTTTTTTTTCTTATTCAGTAGAATCTAAACATATCTTTTTTTCTGCTAGACATCTTACATCAGAGTTAAATAGCTTGGTCCTCTGTTTATTTTTATATCAATCAACAGGCTGAAACTTGAAACACAGGTTTCCTACAGTTCACCTTTAACTTCTCAGTGTTGGGGAATGGTGTGCTGTCACTCAGTATGGTTTCATCTTAAAAATTACTTATAAATCAACTATTATTATGATATGACAAATTACAATCATAAAAAGTATGGATGCAAATTTAACAGTGGAGAATCAGGACAAGTGAAAAGAACTGAAGACAGATGCTGTCCAGTTTCACAAATCTATTTTAAGTTGCTTCCATACTACAGCAAAAACCAAGTCTGAGGCCAAAAACTTCTGTTTGTAGTGTGCCATTGAGTAGATTTCATGTTTAGTCTCTGCAAGAGATTTGCATGCTGCTTTGCTTCCATATAAATCTACTTCTTACAGCCATCATTAAGTCTCAGTTCTGTTCAGTTCAGGAACTCTTATTGGCCAAACATATTCAAAGTGGCCAAAGCTTTAAAAACGTCAAGTTTAAATTAAGGTAGTAGAACATGTAATAGTTATATGTCTATACTATATACTGCACTATACTATATACTGCATGAAGTAAATAAAGGAAGCGTACGTAGATAATGTACAGGCAATATATATATGTAAAGGGGCACTGAGAAAGGTCTCCAGAATCTGCTACCCTTTTCTTCTTTTCTTAAGAAGCATCTGGAAAGATGGTTGATATGTATGTTAATAATTGTAATGATATTTGTTACATTTTTTGAAAAGATAACTGAGCACTAGTAAGATCCCAAGACAAAAAGAAGATCACAGTTGCACTGTAATTGGATAGCCTTCCTACATGTTATTATGGACAGACTGAGATGACTTGGGCAAGCAAACCATCTTGTCCTACGCACCTTAGAAAAAAGTGTTCTGAGGGCACCAAATCTACAGAAACAGTGGGGTACATGGCAAGATTGCCAGTATGGTTTGTCTAGTCAAGTAGGTTGTAGAGGGGTGGCATAAATCTAAGGTAAAGTTCTTCTATTTATTACAAATGTATGTCAGCCTAAAGATATTTAAGAAATCCTGCCCCTTAATGAGAATATGCTTGAAGGGTGCAATTGTTTCAAAAAGAGTTTACAATGTACTCTAATATGGTGGCCCTGTGAATTTGGGGGGTGTTCCTGAACTCAGAAGTAAATCCTGGCATAGCCTAAAGGCTGGCAATGGTTTGGAATTCAGGTTCAGGAATGTGGAACCATTCTTAGAAACTTTAGGCCAACAGGGGGACAAGTTGGCCACCTTGTATTAGACAGGCAAAGACTAATACGGTTAGAGTGGCCCAGTGGTGCCACTAAGAAGATTGAATTTGCTTATTCATCCACTTTTGTTTTGTTCTTTATTAAGCCATTATGTCAATGTAACCAACCTGTTTAGATTTCTTGAGGTATGAGCCTGAAAATATAAATTAATGTATGTAGGTAAGGAAGGGAGAACAAAGCTAAAGGAGATGGAAGAGGTGATAGGCTAGACTAACATACATTCAAACAATTTTTATTGTGGCAAAAATCTTTATCTGTTTTAGGCTTTTTGCAGATCCATGCTGCTGCAGTCCGTCACTAGCTATATGCAGGTATAACCACATATAAAGAATGCTATGGAATGTTCACTTTTTCACATTTTGCTACCTTTCAGCCTTAACCTAAAATCATTTAAATATATTTTCCCCTCATCAAACTCTAAATAGCACAATTACAAATCAAAACAGGATTTTATAATTAATTGTAAATTTGTTAAAAACGAGAAACATTGACAAAGGTATTCAGACCTTTTACGCAGTACTTAGCTGAAGCACATTTGGCATCGATTACGGTCTCTTGGCACACCTGAATTTGGGGATTTTCTTGCTTTTCATCTTTGCAGATCTTCCCAAGCTCTGTCAAGTTGGATGGAGATTGTTGATGGATGGATGTTTTCAGGTCTCTCTAGAGATGTTTGATTGGGATCAAGTTCAGGCTCTCGCTGGGCTACACATAGACATTCCAAGAGTTGTCCCTAAGCCAGTCATGTGTTGTCTTTGCTTTGCTGAGTTATTATCATTTTGGAAGGTGAACCTTTGGCCCAATCTAAAGTACAGAATGCACCAGAACAGGATTTCATTATTTCTGTACTTTCCCATTCAGTTTTCGTGAAACCCTGACTAATTTCCCAGTCTCAGCCACTGAAAAATAACCTCCCAACATGTTGATGCCACCACCATGCTTCATAATTGGAATGTTGTTGCACAGGTGATGAGCATGCCTAGTTTCCTCCAGACATGACACTTAGAATTGAGACCAACCAGTTTAATCAAGGTTTCGTCAAACTAGAGAATCTTGCTTCTCATTGTCTGAGTATCCCTTAGGTGCCTTTTTGAAAACTCTAAGCGACTTTCATGTGTCATTTACTCAGGACAGCCTTCTGTCTGGCTACTCTGCAATATTCCCAGACTTGTGGAGTGTTGCAGTGATTGTTGTCCTTCTGGAAGATTCACTTGTCTCCAAACAGGTTCTCGAGAACTCATTCAGGGTGACTTTAGAACATCTGGACAAAAGCAGTAAGTCCTATCCCCTTAATTCCTCCAAAATAATATAAGTCTAGCTTTGAAAGACCCTAAAGTCCTACTGTCTACCACACTAATTGGTAACTAATTCCATGTGTCCATTGTTCTCTGTGTAAGGAAAAACCTAATGTTCCTTCCTAATTTACCCCTAACAAGTTTCTGTGTCCCCATGTTCTTGATGAACTGAGTTTAAAGTAACAATCCCAATCCACTGTACTAATTACTTTCGTAATTTTAAACACTTTAGTTCTGTCTCCTCTTAATTTTCTTTTGCTTAAACTGAAAAGGCTCAGTTCTTTTAATGTTTCTTCATACTTCATAATTCATGTGGGCTTATATTCACATTTCTTATTGTGGACCTTCTTCCATAATTGCTCAGTTTAGCCAGGCTGCCAGCTCTAGGAAGAGTTGTGTTTTTTTACAAACTTCTTCCATTTATGAATTCTGAAGGCCACTATACTTTTGAGAACCTTCAATATTGCATACATTTTCTTGTTGCCTTCCCCAGATCTGTGCCTCAACACAATCCTGTCCCTAAGCTCTGCAGGCAATTCTTTCAACCTCATGGCTTTGTTTTTTGCTCTGATGCACATTGTCAACCGTGGGACCTTCTATAGACAGATGTGTGCCTTCCTAATCATGTCCAACCAATTGAATCCACAGGCGGACTCCAAACAAGGTGTAGAAACATCTCAGTGATACACCTGAGCCAGATTTCAAGCATCACAGCAAAGTATCAGAATACTTGAGTCAATGGGATATTTCAGTTTAATAATTTTTGCAAATTGTAGGGTATTGAGTGTTGATTGAGGAGAGAAAAAGTAGATTTAAATTACTTTAGCACAATGCTGCAACCTATCAAAATGTGAAAAAATTGAAGGGGTCTGAATGCACTGTACATGTCCAATAGGTAATTATATATAAAAATAATTAAATAAATTGAATACTAATGAAGTATATGTTGAGTTATTAAACAAGAAGATGCATTAATAATTCTGGAAAGGGTTATAAACAAACAACAAGTTTGATATTATTCCAAATTGTTGTACATGCATGACTGCTTAGCATGGTCAAAGTAACTACATCATTTCTGCACCAAGTGCTGTGCCACCACAACATACTAACCTGAAACAGTTCTATAATTATTTCATAGAAATATATTTCTGAAAACACTGTAATAGTTCTATACAGTCTCGATAATAAATATTATGTCCTCCTCCTTATTGCTGCAGTAGCATTTATAAGACAACTTGCAATCACAGCTAAACATGCAGGAAGCTGGAGGCATTGAATTCAAAAATAGTTTTGAAACATAACTCATACCCAGAAAAGCCATTTTGCATTTTTTCTACACATTATTATGTACAGTGTGTCTTATTTATTTTGCCTACTACTAACAGCTGTCTGTCATTTTTTAGTCTCATCTCACAAGTGCATTTTTTTTCTCTTGCTCAATGAAGTATCTGATATAAAAGAGTAAAGGATAAAAGTAGAGACAAATTGGCCTTCAATACAAAAATGCGTTGTTAAAAAATAACAAGAGAAAGGACGCCCTTGAAAAGATGCAGCAAGCATAAAAAAAGCAAAGGGAACTAAAAAATGCATATGGAGCTGTTTTTCCTCCCTTGTGTTGTCTTTCAGGTACAATGGTGGGAATAGCTAAGAGGTACAACCAGTATGTCGGAGCTGCTCAAGAATGCAAAGGCTTTTGGGCTTATCAGGGAGACACAGAAGCCTTGAAGCAAAAAGAGAAAAAAGTAAGGAAAAAAAGAGAGAGCGAGAGAACGAGTGGGAGGCTGACTTAGAATGCAGGGCAATGTGCACATTTAAAAGGAGATGAGAGGGGGAGAGTTGCTCGCTGTCAAATCAATCTTGCACCAAAAAACCCTCTTGCAGCCTTAACTTAATATCTTTTTTTATTAACAGTAGGTCCTTCCTTGCTCTGAACACAAATGCTTTACAAGCTGTCGCTCAATACTGGGTAACATGTTTGATCAGTCATACTGTAGCAAGGGATTCCATCTTTAGCAGACCTATGTTTTGATTAACTTTTCATTTGTTTGTAATTATCTTCATGTTTGAAACTATTGCACTCATTTAGGAAAAGATGTGCAGGAAAAGAAGCTGCATTTTATTTCCTTATTTACATTTGAGTCACGCTTTTATTCATTGATTAATACTGTTTAATAAAATAATAATGAGAGCCGTTCAGACTTGCATTTCAGTGTAGTCACCTTGCAGTGCTCAATTCCCAGGGTAGAGCCAATACTGAGATGTCTTTTATTTATTTTTTTTTTGTAAAGACTAATTGTTCTTTGTTTATCCAGGTGAGTGTCTAGCCCTCAAATCTTCCTGTATGTTGTAGTTAATGATTGAACAAATCAAATAATTGCTATCTGTATTGCAACCTAAAATTAATTTAGCACCCTTTTGACACAGTGACATGGCAAATAGTGGTGCTGTTGTTAGCTCCATGAAACTAAGTTAAATTTCTGGCCTGGCCATTGTCTGTCTGATATGTTTTTGGTGGTCCTGTGGCTTTCTTTAAAAAAAAAGATGTTTAGATTGACAGGCAACTCCAAATTTACTTTGTGTGAGTGAATGTACTGTAAATGTGTGCATGACTCTGTTAGGTACTACCTTGAACCCAGTGCTTTCATGATGCTCTCCAATTTGCAGTGACCTGGAATTTAATACATTGAGATCTATTGTGCTTACTCATAGACACAAAAATTACAGTTTGAAAATAAAGAAACACAAACACACAAACACAGCTACTTTAGTAGATTTAACACCTTAGTTAATGGCATCACTGAATATGATACAATAACAATAATAATTCTTTACATTTATATAGTGCTTTCCTCACTACTCAAAGCGTTTCATTCTGAAAAAGTAAGATCCATCCATCCATCCATCCATCCATTATTCATCCCGCTATATCCTATCTACAGAGTCACGGAGGTCTGCTGTAGCCAATCCCAGCCAACACAGGGTGCAAGGCAGGAAACAAATCCTGTGCAGGGCGCCAGCCCACCGCAGGAAAAAGTTAAGATATTAGAAAAATTCAAGAAACATTAAATGTGTATTCTGTTTTATAAAGTATCAATAATAATTCTTTGCATTCATATAGTGCTTTTCTCACTTCTCATAGCACTTTACATAGTGAGGAGGGAGCCATTTCAAGCACCACTAACATGTAGCACCCACCTGGATGATTCCACAGCACCCATTTATGCGCCAGTACACTCACCACACATGAGCTAATAGGTGGTGAAGTGGTGAAAGAGCGAGCCAATTAGAGACAGGGGATGATTAGGGGGCAAGAATGACTAGGCCGTGGTGGGCAATTTAATCTGGACATCAGGGTACACCCTACTTTTTACGAAGAATGTCTAGACTGAGTCAGGACCTTGGTTTTATATCTCATTTGAAGGATGGCACCCTCACTGCTCTGAGGCATTGGGATCCACATTCAGACCACAGAGTTAATGCCCCCTGCTGGTCTCACCATCACCTCCTCCAGCAGCAACTCAAAACTTTTGCTTAGTTTTAGGTGGATGACCTGTTCGGAAGTGCATGTGGTTTGCCTTCTGGATTGTCTTTTACAGGCATTCAAGGCCTTCTATGATAATGTGGAGATGCAGTCAACCATTTACTCTGTTGAACATTATTTGATTATGTACAGAACTTGATGTGCTGAATGGTAGCAATCTTCTACATTTCCTAGGTTTAAATTCTTCACAAACATAGCTACACACAGAAAATATATATTTAAAGCAATTAATAAATACACTATAACCACACTGAATGTTAAATAAGGGTTTCTGTCAGGTAAGTTGATAAATTTGGGAGTCAATGTAACATATTAGAAGAAGGACTACCACCTTCCATGCTAGTGGTTATATCTACTATATTTAATTTTATGTTGCGAGTGTGCAATTGAATTTATTCAACATGCTGCATAAGAATGCTTTTAAGAGCCCATTTACAGTGGTGTGAAAAACTATTTGCCCCCTTCCTGATTTCTTATTCTTTTGCATGTTTGTCACACAAAATGTTTCTGATCATCAAACACATTTAACCATTAGTCAAATATAACACAAGTAAACACAAAATGCAGTTTTTAAATGATGGTTTTTATTATTTAAGGAGAAAAAAAATCCAAACCTACATGGCCCTGTGTGAAAAAGTAATTGTCCCCTTGTTAAAAAATAACCTAACTGTGGTGTATCACACCTGAGTTCAATTTCCGTAGCCACCCCCAGGCCTGATTACTGCCACACCTGTTTCGATCAAGAAATCACTTAAATAGGAGCTGCCTGACACAGAGAAGTAGACCAAAAGCACCTCAAAAGCTAGACATCATGCCAAGATCCAAAGAAATTCAGGAACAAATGAGAACAGAAGTAATTGAGATCTATCAGTCTGGTAAAGGTTATAAAGCCATTTCTAAAGCTTTGGGACTCCAGCGAACGACAGTGAGAGCCATTATCCACAAATGGTAAAAACATGGAACAGTGGTGAACCTTCCCAGGAGTGGCCGGCCGACCAAAATTACCCCAAGAGCGCAGAGACGACTCATCCGAGAGGTCACAAAAGACCCCAGGACAACGTCTAAAGAACTGCAGGCCTCACTTGCCTCAATTAAGGTCAGTGTTCACGACTCCACCATAAAAAAGAGACTGGGCAAAAACGGCCTGCATGGCAGATTTCCAAGACGCAAACCACTGTTAAGCAAAAAGAACATTAGGGCTCGTCTCAATTTTGATAAGAAACATCTCAATGATTGCCAAGACTTTTGGGAAAATACCTTGTGGACTGATGAGACAAAAGTTGAACTTTTTGGAAGGCAAATGTCCCGTTACATCTGGCATAAAAGGAACACAGCATTTCAGAAAAAGAACATCATACCAACAGTAAAATATGGTGGTGGTAGTGTGATGGTCTGGGGTTGTTTTGCTGGTTCAGGACCTGGAAAGCTTGCTGTGATAGATGGAACCATGAATTCTACTGTCTACCAAAAAATCCTGAAGGAGAATGTCCGGCCATCTGTTCGTCAACTCAAGCTGAAGCGATCTTGGGTGCTGCAACAGGACAATGACCCAAAACACACCAGCAAATCCACCTCTGAATGGCTGAAGAAAAACAAAATGAAGACTTTGGAGTGGCCTAGTCAAAGTCCTGACCTGAATCCAATTGAGATGCTATGGCATGACCTTAAAAAGGCG
Organism: Erpetoichthys calabaricus; assembly: GCF_900747795.2. Taxonomy (NCBI): domain Eukaryota; kingdom Metazoa; phylum Chordata; class Cladistia; order Polypteriformes; family Polypteridae; genus Erpetoichthys; species Erpetoichthys calabaricus. The sequence goes on along the minus strand of NC_041404.2, from coordinate 8,088,895 downwards.
GTTCATGCTAGAAAACCCTCAAATAAAGCTGAATTACAACAATTTTGCAAAGATGAGTGGGCCAAAATTCCTCCAGAGCACTGTAAAAGACTCATTGCAAGTTATCGCAAACGCTTGATTGCAGTTATTGCTGCTAAGGGTGGCCCAACCAGTTATTAGGTTCAGGGGGCAATTACTTTTTCACACAGGGCCATGTAGGTTTGGATTTTTTTTCTCCCTAAATAATAAAAACCATCATTTAAAAACTGCATTTTGTGTTTACTTGTGTTATATTTGACTAATGGTTAAATGTGTTTGATGATCAGAAACATTTTGTGTGACAAACATGCAAAAGAATAAGAAATCAGGAAGGGGGCAAATAGTTTTTCACACCACTGTAAATAAACTGATAAAAAAACGGCAATTTCATCCAATTTACTTTTTGTTTTTCCTGCATATTTATTATTATATCTTTCACTTTAACTTTGTAGGACAAGTTCTGCTTAGTTTAACTAAGACATCCAAGTTAATCTTATTGAAAGGGAGAGATGGAAAAAAAAGGTTTAAAAAGATTTTACAGATGAGTCTTGTTTATCAATTAGAGCTACTTTAAGCTGATGCAGACAATGAGCCATGGAAAAATTATAAAGATGAGTGTATACACAGGAGAAATGACTTCCTCCCCTTCTGTTGAGAAAATTCCCAAGTCATCAACCATTCATTATCTCCTTTGTTTTTGTACAGCCCGTGTACTGTGTGATTTTGTTATGTACAATCTGAGGCAGTCATTCATAGTTTATATTCAATATGTGGATATACTGTACATTTAATCTGCTTACTTTATTTTCATGTGATCTGCTTACTTTATTTTCATGTGTACACACACAGGTGGAGCAAGTAATAAAAATACAATACTAAAGTGTTGCAAGCAGGCTGCATAGCTTATAAAAAGATGCAGAGCTTGACAAAGGTGGGCAATATAAATATACTGTATAAAAAGCATCAATAAATCAGTCTTTATTTTATATAATTCCTTTTATGCTATATACCACCACAAGGCACTTTATAAAGCAAACACGAAAACATTTAAAAATAAAATAAAGGTGAAAATAAACATAAGCATTCAAAAGATAGCATGAATGAGTGGTAATTCAATACATTATACAACAACCTATTAAAATTCAAGTGCAAAGAGGTGTGTTTTTAAGTAGAGTTTAAGGGAGTTCACTGATGTAACTTCACAAAACACACTGAGGTTCAGAATTACAAAGAGATGGGTGCATGCGGAATAAACCCTTTTAATATTTAGGGCTGTGTTATATGTATGGTGGCAGCAAGCAGAGGACTAGCACCACTGTTTATTTACAGGCAGCATGAAGCATAAATTGCTCTATGAAGAATTAACATTGCCTTTGGCAGTGAGTCGGCACGATGTACACAATCATCTGTCTTACACAGGTAGAATGAATAAATTACCGCTCAGACTGCTGGTTTTTCTCTTTTGTTTTCCTGTTGTACTCTGCATGGAAGTTAATATACTTAGTCTGTGGAGGGTGGATTGCATCACTGAGTAGTTTTATTTAAACAACTTTTTCATAACAGTTTAATACAATTCAAAGACGTCAGAACTGGTATTTCAGTAAACTATAATGTTAACTTGTAATGTCTGAAATGAGTTTAACACTCAGCCTTGTTGTTAAATGCCATTTACATGACACGTAAATCTTAACCTAAGTGTATGGCATTTCAGGATAGACCTGGATGGCTTAAACCGCAGTGTACACAAATGGGACGTTAAAGAATCCCTTTAAGGAATGAGACCACAAACTGTACTTTCACCTGTTGACCTTTGAGATGACCAGAGCCTTGTTTACACCATTTGCTGAATAAGAGGAGAGCAAGATCTCCCAGAAAGAATTACAACACTTCTGTGTTAGGTGTCCTTGATGCAGTCAGAATGGGAAAATGATTGAAAATGGTGTCAGGATTGGCATTGTCCACATATATTAATTAATCCTGTAAACGATGGGCCACATTCTAGCCCAGCACACTCTCAGTTTTTAGGAACACATGTAATAGTATTTTTGTCATGTGGGTTTACTTTCTGCTATTTAACTCTGACATTCTTGCAATGGTTTCTGTGGGCATATATATTTCATCTTGGCATTTAAGCCTATAGATGCCCAACAAAAGCCTTTGTCCTCACATATGCTCTGCAGGCTAACCTTACCTTTAGAGAATATCTCTGTATTGATGCTTCATGAAATTAGACAGAACGGACTTCTGACTGAAAATATTTTTTTACTGTATCTTTGAAAAGGTGTTTAATTGATATAGCCTAAATACTGAATGATTATTAAATAAACAATATAAGCACTTTTGCACTGTACATGCATACACAGTGTGCAGGAAAGCACAGAAATGAATGGATGAATTTATGCTTTAAATATGTAGGAAAGAAAGTGTTCAAATCCAAAGGTCCCCAGTGACATTTGTGTAACTTTTTTCTTTGTTAAATTATAGCAGTACAGTGAAGATTCAATTTGATATTCCCAAATTGAGAAAATAACAGTGATGATGTTGATGATGAAGATAATAACAATTACCGCTTCCTTTGTTTTCAGTATAGCTAAATTACAATAACAGATATCTGTACAATACATTTTAGGTTAATCATGATAATATAAATCCACATCAGTGATGGAAATAACTTTACTTTTAAGATACCTGATCTGTCTAATTCAAATGAAAATCTGTGCCTGGATTCATTAACCTTTGTCCACATACCTCACTTGACAGCAAGAAACTTCAAGTCATTTTTTTCATACCATTGTAAGAGTTTTACTGGGCCACAATAAATAAGTAAACTTGGAAGAGATGGATTAAAAGCAGAATCTTGACCTCAGCTTTCTGTGCAAGCGGTTTTCTGTACTTACATCTGGTGACAGAATGATTAGAAGCCTGTGACTACATAGTTAGGGGTAGACCCGTGTGTTTAATGATGCAGCGCACACCAGCAGTCCATTAAGCTAACACTGGGTCAGGTATTCAGTGCACAGGAAGCAATGACAGATTGGTTAAAAAAAATAAATGCTTGTCTTCCAGGACCCTGAAGATGTCAGATGGTGCAGGTTTATTTTTGGCCCCCAGCAATTCAGCATTTGCACAAATCACTAGAGGAAATCTGCTGTTGCATCCAAAGACTTCCAGATATACACAGTGAAAAATTAATTGAATATAAAAACAAAACAACATCCTTCATAATTAAGTTTTATTATTTTGGAAATTTTGAAAAATGATTATTTTATGAAACATTCATACATTTTATTAAATCCTCACTTAAATGATTTCACCATTAAAAAATAAATAAATACATTTTAGTATTCCACAGTAGCTATTTTTACATTTAAATTCAATTTGTGACTTTACATATTTAATTAGTCTCTTGTCAGGGTTATTTCCTTCATTCTACAATATATCAAAAATAGTTTAGTATAACATGAGAGCTATGCTTAGATCTGTAGCAATACATGTCACTAACCTAAATAGAACAGAATTCTTTCATTATCATTCATTCATCTTATAAACCGAAACATAATTTATATTCTCAATGTTTCATATTAATATTACTGTATATCTCCTAAGCTACAATCATCATTGCTTATGCCATTGGTATCCAAAGCAATATCAGACAATGTGAGAAGTAAGCTTGATTAATTAACTAGCAAAAGACATCAAGGCACTCAGATTATCTAAAACGTAGTTTTCCCCTGCTTTTGCATCATACTGTTCACATAGGTAGAGTCCACTGGGGTTCTCCCTTTTCCTGCCTGTCTCCTTAATTGCTTCCATGTGATAATAATACCTAAAAGGTAATTTTATGTTGGCTACTGGGCATTAAACCAATTTTTCTGAATTAAATCTGTTAATTAAAAATGACTACAATATTTCAAAACATTTCTATGATAATAATAGTGTATAATATATTAAATCATTGCAAACTGTATGCACATAAAAGTGCCTCAGATTTTATGCTCTGTCATTTTGTTGTTTTAACTGCACTATCACCCTGCTCCAACTCCAACAGTATGCTTATTTAAGTAAGATTTCATTATTAGGCCTCAGATGTGTAACTTCTGGACTGCTTTTCTTTGACATGACATTAATCTTTAAAATTTTAGCACATCTTTTCATATAATTTTAGAATGTCCATATGAATGGTTTGGATGAGATTTGCTGCCACACACTCACTGTGTTGAGTATTGTTGTTTTCTTTTTCTTTTAGATAGATGGATACTTTATTAATCCCAAGGGGAAATTCACATACTCCAGCAGCAGCATATTCATAAAAAAATATATATATTAAATTAAAGAGTGATAAAAATGCAGGTATAACAGACAATAACTTTGTATAATGTTAACGTTTACCCCCCCAGAGTGGAATTGAAGAGAGGCATAGTCTGGAGGAGGAACGATCTCCTCAGTCTGTCAGTGGAGCAGGACAGTGACAGCAGTCTGTCGCTGAAGCTGCTCCTCTGTCTGGAGATGATACTGTTTAGTGGATGCAGTGGATTCTCCATGATTGACAGGAGCCTGCTCAGCGCCCGTCCCTCTGCCACGGATAGACAGACAGACAGACAGACAGACAGACAGACAGACAGACAGATAGATAGATAGATAGAAGAGGCGTCCCTCTTCTTTATGCTGCCTCTCCAGCACACCACTGCATAGAAGAGGGCTCTCACCACAACTGTCTGATAGAACATCTGCAGCATCTTATTGCAGATTTTGAAGGACGCCAGCCTTCTAAGGAAGTATAGTCGGCTCTGTCCTCTCTTGCACAGAGCATCAGTATTGGCAGTCCAGTCCAGTTTATCATCCAGCTGCACTCCCAGGTATTTATAGGTATGTACCATCTGCACACAGTCACCTCTGATGATCATGAGGTCCATTAGGGGCCTGGTCCTCCTAAAATTCACCACCAGCAGCTATTTTTGGAGTTATTTTTGGAGTTATTGTGTCATTTATTGATTTCTGGCCTTTAATTAATTACTTATTGACTCCTTATGCAGTATTCTGATGTACACTATATATACTATTTGTAATAGTTGGTCCAAAACTGGAAGTGGAAGAACACCAGTAAAACCCAACCGCTTTCATTTTTCATCACAGTCCATGTCAACACTTCTAAAACAGTTCACAAAGCTTTTCTAGCACATCCCAAAGAGGTAGCTTAACAGATTGGGAAACAGGTGTTAGTCGTATGAAACCAAGTCTGGAGAACAGGGTTGCATGTAGTGTCTCTTCCTTTGCAACTCTTGAGATGTGGGCAGGGTAATTGTTATTAAGCTGAAGGGAGATGGTTGATGTTTTTTTTCCTGATTGACAACTGCAAATGCCAAGGCAAATTAATATAATATTGACTGGTCATGTGGGCCTTTGGAGGTATGCAGTATCGACTTCTCCTTCAAATCGTAAAATATTGTGCACATAATATTGCCAGAAGTAACGTTGATCTTGAAATTTCTTTGGTGTTAGAGAATTTCCATGCCTTGTTTATGTCGATTGTTTTTCGGGTGATGGGTTATTGTAATGTATTCATGATTCTTTTTGTAACATTGGATGTGGTAGTACAAGAGTCAACATTCTGGGCACCCAGTGATCACAGACCTTACTCAGATTCAACTAACTCATAACAAACCCCTATTGTGCCTACTGTCTCATACACTTTTACTTACCAGGGCCCTTCATGGTTGCAACATTTTCTTCTGTTGTCATTGTTGAAGGTTAGCCTGACCTTGGGTCATCTTCATAAGACTTCCAGCCATGATAGGATTCTGCAGTCTATCACTTAAATAAGACATATGAAGGGAACCGCTCCTGGTACACACTTGGTAGATGAGGATAAATATCTGAAGGTGTATTGTTCTCTAATGTTGGTCTTCATTGACTGGAAAATTCTTGATTCTGAAGTTTGCTGCATTCAGGTTAAATTGGTAAGAAACATGAAACCAATACTATAAATGATAGGAACTTGTAATTCAGATATTCTGCTACTCAAGGCTATGTATTATAATGTAAAGGGTTTTGTAGATTTTCAGGTATTTCTATTAAAACCTTTATAATTTATACTACAGAAAAAATATGTTATATGAGAGATATCCTGTGTAATGGAATTTTCTCTAAAGTATTCTACTCTTAGTTTGATTTTTATTCTATAAAAGGTTTACTCTAAAAATATTCCTCTTTAGTATTCATGTGGAATTTGTATTCTTCAGCATTAAGTTACTGTCTCTTCTCTGAGCTGTGTCCAAATCCTTTATGACTTTCTTGTTAAAAAGGACCAGTGCCTCTCTCAGTTTTTATTATGCAGCTCAATAAAGTTAATTTTTCTATGTATCTTCAGTCCCTAGACAGGCAATAATCTCTCTGTAGTAGAATACAGATATCAATATATTAATTGTCTGTTACATTTTTTTCATATCCTTTTTGGATGAGAAGAAAGCTTTTACCACAAAACCCCTTTATTGTGTAAGCATATCTAATATTTGTGTTGAATAAATTTATTTGCATTATACATCAAGCAATCCAATTTAGAATCCTCTCTGAGTCGTTCAGTGTTGATATAGCTGCCTCCAGAGTACTTGCCGTTCTTTACAATTTGGCGTTATCATAAGGATTAACTATCTTGTTTTTTAAGTCTTTATCTAAAACAGAAGTTTTCTTCATGCAAAGAAAATTCTCTTTCTCAAAGCAGAACATAAATCTGTACTTTAGATATATATTTATTACAATTCACTGCAATGTTGAAAAGAAAAGTTGGGTTGAGTGTTGTGTTTCACTCTGCAAAAAATGAATTACTGCATTGAATATACAATTGTATTTTTGATGCAATTTTGTTATAGTACTTGCAATTTTTTCATGTGTTCTGCAATGAAGAATGGCTGTATGCTGTGTTTACATTTTACAGAAGGTTACCGGTTTGAACCCCGTAAAATGCCAGAAGTGACTCTTGCTCAAAGGCCCTTAACCTGCAATTGTTTCATCCTGGGTATGACATTAACCTGCATCCAGGCCTGCAAGCAGGTTCTCCAAGTTGTAGGGAAAATCTTGGGGGTTGGTGGTAGGATTGGCACTTCAGCCACTGTAAAAAAAACCTCACACTTTTCCAGTGTGGTACTGAAGTGTCACCCGGTGCAGTCAGGTCCCAGACCGGGCAGTTTGTTGTGTGGTGGGTGCGGCGATGCACTATAATCAGCGCCTGCTCCCAACCTCTCTCTCCTACCTACTAGGTGATTAGGCTGTGAACAAATGTTACTGTAACACAAACTATTATTTGTTTTGCTGGGGAAAATTATACTGGTGCAGCCCCACATACCTAAGCATTGTTATATAATAAAGTTTTTTTTGTTTTTAGAAGGTGCAATATGCGCAACATAATTCCAAAAGATTCATACAAAATGTGTAGATAGTTTCTTCTTATAAAGTGCACTTCCACTTATGAGCATGCTATGCAATAATTATTAACACTATACAGTTTTACTAGCGATGTATGCTGAAATAAAATAGATTAGTGAATTTTCCTGCTTTTTACTAAGTTCGGCTGAATCTGCTAGGTAGTGTGTGTATTAAAGCAAACGTCTAATAGCATATGTCTGTTAAATTGTTGAAAAAAAAGAGATTAAGACATTATTATCTTGTCCTGCTGATAATTAAAAAAATTTGAAACACTAATGTCAAAGTAGATGACTTTTCCAGTGATTATCAGTTACGACCTTCCTTTACATAAAGTTAATGAGCTGGAGGGCAGTTGATGCATGTTAGTTGCATAATGCGACATGCCCAGTGGCTCGCTACAACTAGTCCATGACCTGCTCTGATAAAACTAAACTGGTTTGATTTTGTCTTTTGTTGTAGGGGTGGGTTCTGTGTGCTTGAGAATGAATCCCCATCAAGAAATACAATGTATATAATGTAGTGACAGGGAATAAGGAATCTGGATGTTTTGGACCTCACAAACAGAAGAGAAGCTCGTCTGGCTGATGTCTCAAGTTTTTATGTAAAAATGAAAAAGGGTAGAGATTGTGGCCAGATATACTATACCTTGTGGAGACTGGCCTGGACACAGACAGGTGGACACCGAAGGTTCAAAACCACACAAACGTTTATTCATACTTCTACATACAAAATACAGCACACAAAACCCAGTGCCCCTGCACCAATCACCCTTCAGTCCAGGCTTTTCTTTCCAATGCCTTAACTCATCTTGACTGCCTCCACTCCTCTCCTCCGAGCTCTGTCCTCTTCCACCCGACTCCAGCCATCGAATGGAGGGAGGCGGCCCATTTTATCTTCACCCAGACAAGCTCCAAGTGCCTCCTGATGAACTTCTGCCGGCACTCCCTGGTGTGGTGGAAGTGCCGGCTGTGCACCTGGAAGCACTCTGGGTTTCCCTGGTCTTTGTCCCCCCAGCACTTCCGGGTGTGGCGGAAAAGCTGAGTACCAGGGCTCTCCTGGCATCTGGGTGCCCCCTGGCAGTGACCATGGGCCCCTATAGGGTTGAGCTTCCATGCTTCTTTTCTGTGGTCCCCATAGCCACCAGGCCGGTCGACCCCTCGTGATCTGGAGAAGGCGTAATCCCTCCTTCGGTCCTTCTGGGCATCCCGGCTTGCCACAACCTGTTAACCCTTTGTACTGTACAACGCCAGCCCCATCAGGTCTAAAAAGGGGTGTGCTACTGTAGAAGGTTGGCACATGATCGATAAATGTGACATGCCCAGTGATTTTCAGTCATTTAAATTGACATGGTTTGATGATGAGATCAATATCTGTGGTCGGCAAGTCTGATTAGAAGTCATGTAATGTGGCATCGGCTCAAGAAAGAAAATATTTTAATACCACATGATAAGTCTGAATCACATTTTGAAATTAGTCCCATCAAATACCTGGAAATCATCATGTCTCCTGGTTTTCTCCAATAACGGATCGGTTTTATTTAAATTTTAGTATTAATGCCTTTAAATTACATCTTCCTGAGATCAGTGTAATATTTAAAATTGCACTGCAATAAATGTAGGATTTCTCTTTTAAAAGATCATTTCAATTTGCATATTGTACACTGCTGAAAATTCTGGGAGAGAGAAAAATAAACTAAATTTTTGTGTTTATATTGCAACAAGGAAATGGTGCACTGTATTCTTTGATAAAACTACACTTAGACATGGCTGGATAGCAAACCTACATACTAAAAAGCACTTGTCTCTTGTTTCTTTAACCTTTGTTGCTTTAAACACATGAGTAAATAATGGATTTAAAAGAAAAACACATTTTTTTTAATGTTTCCTTTACTGACTGTTTGTGCTCAAAGATTTATTTCAGAGATCTGCACATCGTTTTCATTCATAGTTTGTTAGCTGCACTCAGCATAGATCTTCTGGTTCTTTTATCAGGGTTTTTTTTTTCTGATGCAAGTACAATAGCTGATTAAACAGTTTTGCCTTTATGTGTCAGAATGCATTTTCCATTTTTTTCTCATACGCTCAACTTTATCCAGATGGTTTACAAATAAATAAATAAATAAAAATAGATATGTCATGTAGATGATTTATGTGGAATGTGTTTAATCAGAGAAGCTTCAACGTTTAACTGTGGCATTGCTGACCTCGTCTTCTTTTCTGTAAAGGTTCACCAGTCAAGCTTTGTGTGTGGAAGAGCACAATCTATTTGCCTTTGCTGCAATTCTATAACTCTGTGACGGTTTCCTTTAATAGTTTACATACTGTATCTTAAAGCATATATACGTAAGAGATCAGCTCCCACCACAAAATTTTAAAAGCTAAGTGTTCTTGCTTGTGCTGGAAATACTGGTGGGAGCAGGCCTTTTATCCTTATTATGGTTTTTCATACCAAAAAAAATTTAAATATCTTAAGCAGCCAAGAAACAACCCTTGGAATCCTGATCATTCAAAGAAAAACAAAAGGCCTGAAGACAGGAACCATTTCTGAGCAGAGGACACCCTAACGCTTGTTTAGATCCGGCTTTACTTATATTTACTCATTTGGCAGCAATTTAGAGTTTCTTGTTAACCTAGCGCACACATACTTGTCATGTGAAAAAAGCCTTAGTTCCCAATAAAACGTCACACCATATGTGACTTAGTCATCAAACACAAGTCCCAAGAGAAGTCAGACATCATAACCACTGCTTCACCATTCCGTCGATACAGTATATATATTTATAATTATTTCCTTACTCTCACACAAACAATTAGTAGTTTTCCTTAACACTGAGTACGTTTGAAAATGGAATACCAGAAATAAAACAAAGAAGGTTTTCTAATCAATTCTTAAACTTTGTTTTGGACTAGGTTGGCTCTGGAAAATGAATTATTGATTACATGAGTGAATAGGTGAAGGTATGATTAAATTCTCAAGGATTTACAGGTTGTAGGATATATACACTCTTTTAATTTCATTTTTGTAAAGAAACTGAGATTAAAAAGATTTGGTAGTTTAATTTATTGTCTATTTTGTTGTGATGACAAGGAGATAGTGGAGCAGATAGCAGTATCTGGTGGTGGGAGGATAGGCAAAAAGGTTAACATACTTAAACAAGTAAAAAATTCTAGATCAAGGAAAAAATGCAAAGATATTCAAGAGAGAGAAGCAAGTGAAAACAAAATCCAATGTTTCCTTATTTTTTAAGCAGTGTGGGACACCTTTGATGTTTTAAACTTATGGTTCAATGCTTTGATCACAGTCAGGATGCACAACAACTGAAAATGTATTGAAAAAACAATCATCATTACAGAAAAGTACATTTGTGAAATACTTTTGAAATCTTGTGTACCAACCAAAGCCTCCATTACATGTAGTGCATGTACACACTGATCTTCTCATTACTGTGAGGTATCACAGCACGGGGTACCAACAGAGTTCATATTCTCAACAGTAGAGTGATGGATTGGCTTGAGATTCTGAGAATCAATCAATATTTTTTGCCTCGATTGAATTTTTGGACTTTGTAAACAGTTTATGTTAAAAAGCATTCACTGTCCCTTTCATGTCATTTAATAAATGCACTAATATGCATACATAGATACTAATCATTTAATGATGATGGCCCAATTGTTAAAAACTAATTTTCCTAAAAATTGCAAAGACATTTCCTTTTAATAGAAATTGTGTCAATGCTCCTAAGCCAGTTTCTTATTGATTTCTTTTTCTTTGAGCAAATCACTGCATCTGTCTTTTAATGTGGAAGTCTAAATCACTACTCAGCTAAACCATGCAAGAAAATGATCATCACGACTAAGTTCAAATTGGCATGTTCCAAATGTATTGTATTGTTCCTAGATACACAAGCTTGATTTAGCAGTTTCTTTATAATGAATATTTTAAAATGATTTATACATTTACCTTGGCTTTTTTGACTTTATCTCTTTCTATGTAATAATTCACCTTCATTCAGAGCATTGACCATATAAACCAGAGACACAGTAGCATAATTAAAATAAGTCTGTCTCAAGATAAGTCTTCATAGAAACATAAGTATTTCGACCTTTAATTTTATAGTATTACTGCACAGTTGCCAGGAAAGTGCTCGATTTACAAAATGCGTAAAAGTTCAATTTTAAATATGTATTTTTGTCACCCATTATCATTATTTAAACTAATTTGTTATACATTTTGCAAAGTTTTCAGGACTGCCAGGTCATGTCCTTTCAGTCGTCTTGAGTGTGATATGTTGAAGTTGAATTTTTAACACTATTAAAATATTTATATATAATACATAATATAATTAAAAATAATACTATTCAAAGTTTGGAGGCTAAATGAATTCCACACCTGAATATAAAGAGGAAATACACACATGCCTTGGAGCTTCCCACTGCTATTTTTGAATTCTACCCTTGTACCTATGTTCAAAATAAAACTATATGTAAACTGATATATTTATGACATACAGTATTGATTACCATTACCATATTGTCTTGTTCATGCAAACTTTCATAAATATTTTTGGTTTCATTTCTAAAGTGAGTGACAAAAATTGCAGCAAATACAATGGAATGTTGTTTATTAGTCTAGTAAGCTGTTACTGTCCACTACTAGCCAAAATCCTACAGTATCCTTCCATATGAGGTCGAAAAAAATTGCTCATTTACCTAACAACATACATCTTCAGGATATGTAAGGAAAACTTGAATGTCCAGAACAAATCACATGCAGCCATGAGAAGAATATACAAGCTCAGCACTGATAATGATTCCAACACAATGCTAACCCTGGAGCTGAGAAACAGCTGCCCCCATGATGCCCCAGATTTAGATTAAGATTTGCAAAATACTAAGAAATGCAAATAAAATTTCTCATTGCTGTCTATGTGTTTTCTGTATTTGCCAGACTCGTACAATGGGATGACTGTTGAAGAATTTGACAAGTCTATCACTAAGCCTGTGTTGTTAAGTTTTGTTTGCTTTGTTCGCATTAAACTGTTAATATTTTGAGTAAATATAAAATAGAAGTAGGATGGTTTGTAATGTTTTCTATTTATTATTTGCCTCATTTTCTATCTGTCTGTATAACTTGAAAATATGTTGATATTTCTTCCATTTAGTTGAACCTTAGGAAGAAAAATAAACACAATAACATATTCTTATGTTTTCATCATTTTTCCTTGCATATTTGAATAAAATATTTTTATATTTTGTATGCTTTCCAAAAAGAGGATGCTAGTATTGTGCTTCTTGTAGTTTCACTAGTATGGCAATATGTGACTGAAATCCAAAAAGTTGCTTTACCTTGCTTTAGTTGCTTTAGCATTAGGTACCGAGTCTGTCCTATACTGGTGGGATGAGCTGACTTTATTTACTCTTATTTGAATTAAGTCTTCTTTGATATATGTTTATATTGTAGAGACTATGTTCAGAATAACACTGAAATTGAACTTCCTGCTTTTAGAGTTTTGCATCATAATATAAACAGAAAGAGGCTTTTATGACTCTATTTTTGCCCCAGCCACATTATTGGACTGGGTATGGGAAGCCGTCATTGAGGTGAGGCAACATTTAAACAATACATTCTTAACTATAGCTGTCGTATAATGTAACACTTTGCACTGGAGGTAACAGCACAACAAATTTTAGCGTATGTGAATTCAAATTGCCAGTAGCTTTGTAAAGAAGAATGTCTTACATTCTAATCATAAAATTATATCTCAATTTGTAAAGTTACATTATGTGCACTCAGAAAATGGATTTCATTTTAAAGCAAAAAGCAGTCTTAATACAAAATATTTACCAAGTGATTTATGGACATTAAATTATAGGTATAGCGATATGAAAAGAAGTCATCAAAAGATAAAATGAAAACATTATTTGCTCCATAATACATCCAAAATATTACCAATACCTGTGAAGTTAAACTGAGAAATGGTAGAAATTAAAGGTGGAAACCTGATAAAACCAATGTCACATCACGTGAATTGTAGTTGAAAGGTACATCAGGCTTGTCAACTTGCCGTTGCTAATCTTGCTGCTGGACCACGTCAATTTACGTGACTGAAAATTGCTGAGCATGTGAAATTTAGCAAGTACATGATGACTTTCTATGATATGAGCCTGTTTTCTGTTTGTAAGGTCCAAAACACCTGCGTTCAGAAATTCCCCATAATTTCGTACTTCAATGTGATGTATTTTAGTTCATCATTATGTGGATTTACTTCCCCTTTCAGATGAGCATTCATTGGTTCTCAGTTCTGAAGCACACAGAGCCCATCGCTATGATTAAAGATAAAATCAAACCAGTTTAATTTTGTCAGAGCAAGTTGCAAACTAGTTAGAGTGAGTCGCTGGATATAACAGGTTCATGTGGCTGGTCTTCACGAGACCATGCCACTGACTCCCCCCTAATTGCTAAGATTATATAAATGAAGACTATGACTGAAAATTGCTGGAAAAGTCATCAAATGTAATATGGCTTTAAGGCAACACATAGCTATACTTAGAATACTGGAGCAAGTGGTTTAGTTTATATTTTGAATATTTCTCATTCAGTTTGTTTGCATTATCCTAGCAGTAGAAGAAGGGTGACCATCATGCAATACCTGGATGATGGCTTAGGCAAATATTGTGGTTAAGGCTTTGCATATGCTGTATGTGTTATGTGGGGCATGAGCATTGGAAGTGGTGCCAGTGTTGGAGTCCTGGCAGTCCTCATGACGGTAGTCTTATGTCTGTGACATATTTAGTCTAATAATCAGAATCATGACAGGTGTAGAAGTTCTCTGATGAATGGAAAAGTACAACTCTGTAGTTACACTGAAGATGGGATATAAAATTTTTATTAATTCACAGATTACAATGGCAGTATTACTTTACTGATTTTTTTTTTCATTGCCTACAACAGTGTTAATGTAAAAACAAAATATATTTCAAAAATTCCCCATAACTTCATAATGCTGCTGTACTCACCCTTTTTCTTCAATGTGATATTTTTAGTTCATCATATGTGGCTTTACTGGATGATTGAGGACGTATGTGTGGGTGTTGCAGATTTGGGCTGTGCTTTAGCTGTCTGTACAGTTATCAACTGTCCTTTTTCTGGTAGAAGTGAATAAAACTGTTTTTGGCTTAAGGGATTAATAAGAGTTTGATATGTCTGCTTGTACTTCCAACATGGAATTTCCTTTTTGCAACATTATATAAGAATTCTCAAACGCTCCACAAACCAGAGGCCGATTGCTGAAACTAGTTTGCACTTGACTTCTTACATTTATGTTATTTAGTAGTAAGTTGTTTTGTTTAATAACAAAATGAGTAAAACTACATTTAAAGTTCAAAGGTGGCACAGAATTTGAGGTCTACTTTTAATTGCAGAAGGGAATGGCTAGATGATGAGAAGGTGCCAGCATATCAAATAAAGGTCAGGGAAAGGCTGACCTCTTTGCCATTAGTCTGCATATTTTATCACTAATGAGCCAGAAGGTATCTATATGTCATCCTGAATCTCCACCCACCTGCCTTCTTCAATGATTAGTTCAAGACAATTGACTAATCATCTGAACTGTCTCTGTTTGATTTAAAAGAGTTTAAAATCAATTGTACTTCAGCCCCAGTAACCCTGATGCCCCATCTCATCTGCATGATATTTACTGCAAGAGCAAATCATCTCTCAGAAAGAGTGTCCTTTTAACGAGAAGTGTCATAGAAGGGCTATGCCAGAATTTGCAGTAGCTTATTATAAAGTAAAGCCTTTGTAACATCTCTGAAAAAAGGCTGATCCTTTGCCATTTGTGCCGGATTGTTGGGAACTGAAAAACAAGAGAACCTCTAACCTTGTTAATAAAAAATTAATAACAGGACAGTGCCTGCACATTCATTTTCTTAACCAGGTAAGCTGTGTAAATCAAATAAAAGTGTTGCTTTCCTGAAGAGTACTAGCTATATTTCTTCTTAAATCTGTGCACTACTCAATAGCTTGGCTATTTATTGACCATGAATCAAGTTAAAGGAAACAAGTTAAAATAAGTCAGCATTATTTCTGTAGTCTTCCACCACTATGCCCTCTGAAAGCAAATGCTGTTCTGCAATTAGGTACTCGAGTCAGTCCAAGTTCAGAATTATATCACTTTTACCTTATTTTTTTAGCGTGCCAGTTTCTTCTGTTTGCTGTTTTTCAGCATGAGATTATATGCACCTTTCAGTGAATTTCTTCTCACTTGGCCCCTTAATCTCTAAGCCTTTTAGGTATGCTGCTTCTTCATTTTATATTTTACTAAATTTAGATTGGGCATTGTTTGCAGATTTTCCCCACACTTTTTTTCATCAGTATATAAAGAATAATGCTTTCTTCTCAAGACAGAGAAGTGTTTGGCAGGGGTTGTGTTTCCCCCCATAATGTGAGATTATTTCTGTTTATTAGAAGTTAAGTGCCAAGCACTTTTGTGTTGATGGTATGTCCAGGTGTACATGCAGGAATTTAAATCCTGAAAATAATACAATCGCTGCAGCTGGTGTGCAACTATATATTTTGCTTTTGTACAGTGAAACTCAAAAGTGTGCTGTAAATTAGAGATACATGGCCATATTGCTACGAGCAAAACTGAAATAAAAAAGCATTTTGGCTTCAAGACTGTAGTCTTTTTTTGCTGCAAAGAGGAGCTTGCAATTTAGTTTCTGTTCAGACAAAGATGAATGGCTGGCATTTATGAGAATTTAGCCTGTTTGTGTATCAGGTCAGAGGCATTCTTCAGCTGACAAGATACTTTTAAAAACATTTAAAAAAAAAACAACCAAGAAAAACTACGTTGAAATAGTACCCCTTTTATGCCAAGGAACATGCATGAATATTGTAAATACTATTAGCCAATGCTTTTGTAGTACATTAACCATACATGTCTTGTTATTCACTAGCTTCCATTGTTTTTTTTAATGCCCTGCAAAGGGCACTGAAAAAATAAAACTTTGATTAATTGACATTCTGAATAAATTAATAGCATGTCCTCCATGCAGTGACACTAAAGCAAAAGCAAATTACTTGATTGTTTTACTTTACAGACAGGGGTATGGAGAAAGGAAATCTGAATTGCAATGTGAGGAGAGTTTAATCACTTGAGATGGAGCTAATGCTTCTGCCATGTGATTATCATTGTAATGTGCCCTGTCAATTTACTTGAGTGTTAAATGAGACTTACAGAAAAGTACTTGAACTTCTACACTCTATCTACATATTGTACCTCCAATACTTTGGAGAAGTTTGTATAGATAAAGGCATCTGTCAAATAAGTCCAGAATTTAATGAAATATTATTTATTCATAAGTTAAAAATATACATTGTGAATGCATTTTCTTAATGCATTTTTATTGGCTAACATAGTTCTTATGCATCAGACATGATGCTGAGGTTTATCTCCAACTCCTGCAGATGTCTAGTTTGCTCCCAAGTTAGAGTGGGTAACTGAATCGTTGCACACCTTCTAAAAGAATGACATTTGCATCCATGGTGTGTCCCTCTAGCCTTGTGTTACTACCCTGACTCTGGAAACATGTTTATACCAAGAATGATTTGAATATTACTTAAATATTTTAGTTTTCCATCCATCCATCCATTATCCAACCTGCTATATCCTAACACTGGGGTCTGCTGGAGCCAATCCCAGCCAACAGAGGGCACAAGGCAGGAAACAAACACCACGGGGCATGCACACACACACACACACTAGGGACAATATAAAATTGCCAGTGCACCTAACCTGCATGTCTTTGGACTGTGGAAGGAAACCGGAGTACCCGGAGGAAACCCACGCAGACAAGGAGAACATGCAAACTCCACGCAGGGAGGACCCGGGAAGCGAACCCAGGTCTCCTAACTGCGAGGCAGCAGTGCTACCCACTGTGCCACCATGCTGCATTCTACTTTTCCTAGTGTTTATATTGGTTACCTCAAACCACTCTGAATTATCCAAAGAATCAACACCCAATTGTTTCGCCATAACACATTGGTGTAAGAACGTGTGCTGTTTGGACTGACATTGCTTTCAGGGCTGGTACCTGCTTTTTTGGTATTCCTAATATATTGTAAGCTTCACATCCTTAACCAAATGTGTGGAACAGATTTATTGTTGCTGGACATGAAGTTATTTACATGAAAGTGATTTTAGCCATATTGGCTTTGCAAAGTATAGAATAAGCTACAGCTTTCAGAGAGATGATAATTACCAGCATATCGAAGGATATTTAAAAGATACTGCATTTGGGAAGATAAATGAGTTCCAAATCCTGTATTTACAATTCAGTGTTTGGCGATATACCATTTCAGTAGTAAATAAGGCAGGCATGTTTTCTGTGCTATAAGAATATTAAAATAAGAATATGCGAAATGCTGTTAGATCAGTGCTGTATAACTAAAGACTATTTAAACAATGCCATAATTAGCTATGCTACCTTTGCATAAACCAGCACCTGTGTATTTAGACATACTTTTTCTGAACCTGCTTCTACCTCATGGCTCTGGAGATTTGCATTTTATTCCTAATAATGTGTAGGGTATAAATTCTCCCTTGTGTCCACACAGACCATCCTCCAGGTGCTCCAGTTTCCTCTGTTGTTGCAAAGGTTTGCATATCCTGGGAGAAGTGATTGTGGGTGTGAGCTTTAGTGTACCCTGTGATGACACGCACAAAATGCAGCTGAGCAAGGCTTCGGCTCCTCACAACTGTCATTAATTCATTGTGTAAAAAGACAACACAGAGACTGACCTAAGATTTTAGAGTTACACAGAATGGCACTAAAGATAAGCTGCTCACCCTGCCCATTTACCATAACAAAAATAACAGTCTTAATCCATTTCAGGGTCACGAGAGCAGACATATATCCTAGCGGTTTTGGGCACAAGTCAGGAACCTACTCAAGATGGAGTGCCTGTGCATTGTAGGGCTCAGCTGTGCTATTTTAACCGGTTTATTTATTATATCAACTTTCTGATTCATCTCTGTTTAAATAATAAACAGGCAAGTTATATGGTGGTTCAGTACTTAGCATTAGTGCTTAACCTTCAACAAACTGGATTCGATTCAAAGTTTTGTGGGTTTTACACGTTCTTCCCAGGTGTCCTTGGATTTTCTCTGTGCAATCCAATTGACTCCCAGTTTCCAAAAATACAAAGTCTAGCTAAGCTAACTGGTGGCTTTACCCCAGTCCAGAATGAATAAGTGTGGGTGCATGTTTGAGTGTGCACTGTGATACATTGATGTGCCAGCTAGGATTTTATCTTGATTTGTCTTATGATGTTAGGATATGTTCTGGATCCATTTGAAACATAAGTTCAGAAAATGGATAGAGTGAAGAAAAATTTTTTATTGCAGTTGAAACTGGTCAAGTTTCAGTTAATGTATGGGTTTTGTAGCCCCTTAAAATGACAAAGTACTTCCTACTTAGTGTTAGAAAATCTCATAGTTGTTCATCTTTTAAATGCATGTAATTCAGATTTAGGGTCATGGGTTTCCAGAACCTATATAGAAAGCATAGTCTCAGAGCAGACACCAGTCCATCATTGAACACAGACACACACACACTGGCCCAGTTTGGACTTGCCAGTTGACCTA
This sequence comes from Erpetoichthys calabaricus, assembly GCF_900747795.2. NCBI lineage: Eukaryota > Metazoa > Chordata > Cladistia > Polypteriformes > Polypteridae > Erpetoichthys > Erpetoichthys calabaricus. Next base: position 8,069,811 of record NC_041404.2, on the reverse strand, counting down.
AACAGCATGCCTATAAGTCGTGGGGAAAGAAGAGACAAAAAGGACCTGGATTTGAACCCAGTCTCCTAGAGATGTTAGGTAGTTGTGCTAAACACTGAATTGTTGTGCTACCCCTTTGATGTATTTTATTCAAAATGTATTCAGGTATTTGAGATACTGTAAAATTTAACCTCCTTTAAGAGTTTTTTCCTACTGATATTATTTCCCTCAGTGTGCCTATGCTTGAGTAGCTTGAGTGCAGTGAATATAAACCTTTCCCACAATAGATGTTTCCTTTCCTATAGATGTCCACAAATGAGAATGGCAGAATGGTCTACCTAGCAGTGAATAAAATTAATTGCTAGCTATTAAAGCCACGGAAGTAAGCATTTTTGTGCATGCTTGTGTAACCATGGATAAGCTTTAGACTTTATAAACCCCAGAAGGAAAATTGCCTTAACAGCAAAAAAAGAAACTCATCTTTAAAAGACACAACTCTACCTAATGGTTCTAATTCATCTGTTAAAGTAGATCGGTGCACCAAGCAGAAAACGAAAATGGCAGAGGACACTTTGTCGAAGCAAGTGCTTACATTATCGACACTCTTTAGCTTGCTGAACTGTGTAGTTACGTAAGATTGCATGCATAATTTTCTTTGCTGTTAAAGCCTAATTCTGAGAAAGAAATAGCAGTGATTTTTTTTTGTGTGTGCATACCAAAAGTAGTTGTGTTGTGATGGTTGTCTGATGTACATTCTGTCTACAAACTGTTGTCAGTGTGTTTGTGATTGTCTTTTTAAATGACAAGATTTTTTTGTATGTTGTGTACTTTTATCAAAAATATATTTGTTGCTTGATTCTGTTAGAACTAAAAAGCAATTTTCTTAGTCTGTAACAGTTAAACAATATGAATGTTTGTTTTAGAAGTAAGAGCAGTTTTGTGCATTTTGAGACATAATCTTTAATTCTTAAAATGTACAGCATTTAAACAGCCTTTTTAAAATGCTTTTACCATTTTTACTTGATTGATATACATTTCTCCAGTTTTTGCCTCTTCTCTACTGTCCCCTATGATAAGGCTCATCATGGGGCCCGTGGCTATGTTCAGTTTTTTTGAAAACAGTGTGACTCGGCTCATCTTTGTGGGTGTGAGGTGTTCCACAAGGTGCTTGATGGCAGAGGCGAGCTGATTACTTGTTAAATGCAATTTCGATCAGCTCAGCTGTTCTCCACTGAGATTCTGCAGGTATTCTCTAAAGGAAAGTCAGAATTGCAGTAGGGCTGGTGTAGCAGAGAGGATGTGTGCCAGCTGGGAACAGACCCTGTGCTGAGCAGTGACACTTTGGTGGATAGGGTCACTTCCAGTTAACATCAAAGTGGAGCAGGGATGACCATCCACTCTGAAAGGACTGAGGTGTGCTGAGGGAGAAGGGAACTGGGCTCATGAGCTGTCCATGGATGCTGAGGGATGGCATAAGCCAGTTAACCACACATTCTGGAGGGTGTCTCCTATAGCGGATTACACCTCATAAGGTGAGCTACAGGGACATAGTATGCATTGGGGACGGAAGAGTTTAATGGAGACAGATCATGATTGGGTTTATTTAATCACTTTGGATTTTAACCTCCACATGCACTCAGTTTTTATGAATTGATTGTTTACTGAGGAAGACTGCACTGCACCTTTATTGATTTGGATGCTTTGTTTTGATAATTGGTAGGAATTAAAGCACAAACACTGCTTGCACCACCCTTCCTGCAATATGTGTCCTTATTGCACTGGACCATCCTTTGCAGATGTCTATTGATGACCCGGGTTCAAGTGGGTAACATGTTGCCCTATTGCTAAAAGCTGAATTTTTTTTTTAATGAGCCTGCATCATCTAATTTTAGTATGTGTTCAATGTAACCATCTACAGTTTGTACTACAGGAAATAAGATCATGTTAGTTACACTTTATATCTCTGTTAAATTGTGAGAAATAGTCCTAAAAATAATTCCAAACATGCCTATAATAAAAAGCAAATTTGGCCAAGAACATTAGTGAAACTTCCAACCTTTTGCTATAAGTGTATATATATATATATATATATATATATATATATATATATATATATATATATATATATATATATATATATATATATATGTGTATTATATATATATATATATATATATATATATATATATATATATATATATATAATATTTTACTCAGTCAGTCAGTCATTAGATAGATAGATAGATAGATAGATAGATACTTTATTAATCCCAGGGGGAAATTCACAAATTATCCAACCCACTATATCCTAACACAGGGTCACGGGGGTCTGTTGGAGCCAATCCCAGCCAATACAGGGTGCAAGGCAGGAACAAATCCCTGGCAAGGTGCCAGCCCACCGCAGTAATATATTAGTAATTAGTTTATTTTTGTAAAATATTTTTATGTTGTGGTACACAGGTGAAGTGGTTAGTGCTACTACTGTCACACTGGTCCAGAGTGTACTGGGTTGTATTTTATGTGGCGCTCTTCTCTATGTGGAGTTTGTAACATTCTTCTTGTGTTTGCATGGGTTTTTGCCTCTGCGTATCTCAGTTTTCGTCACAATAATATATGCTTTAGATTCATTTGTTACAACTCGCTCCGAATGAGAGATTGTGACTCTATCCATAAATGAGTTCTATGATGAACTAGTGCTCCATCCAGGGTTAGTTCCTGCTTTGCCCCTGACACAGCTGAGATGAATTCCAGCCCTCAAACCATCATCTTCAACTGCATTAAGCAAGTTTGAAAATGAAGGATGGATGAAATTTCAAAATGCATGTATGGTATAAAAATCCTTTGAATAACTAAGTCACAAAGTGATTGAACAAAATATGAGAGATCAAGAAAAATAGTGGGTTATCTGGTTGTTCTAAATAAAATAAAAGCTGCTTGACAGATCTAGTTAAACATACTGTTGTGCATCTCCATGTATTAGAAGAGAAGTTTTTAATGCTAGGAAAAAATAAGTGCAGTTGAAGTTTTTATAAGTTGTTTTTGCTTATCATAGACATTTCTACATAAAAATTACTGTGTTACTCATACAATGAAGACAGATTATAGATCAATGCTATTAGTCCTGTGGTTTAAAAAAAATTAATTTCTTTGTAATCAGAATGATTTGGTGCGCAGGCATCATTTTGATCCAGGGCTCTATTTTCCGAGCATAGTACTAATTAATGCATATTCTCTGACTGATGCAGCACAGTTTGTGGTATCCTTTTGTAACAAGTGGTCAATTAAAAGAAAGTTAAGCAGGAAGTGCTTTTTAAGCTTTAATGTTTGATTGAATCCTTCACATCACAAGTCAACATTACAGTGACCGCAAGGAACTAGAGAGGTCAGTCAAACATATGTGCAGAAATTCAAATCGGATTATGGTAAGAACTGGAATTAAAAATGACCCAGGTGGCCATCTGCTCATTACAGCTAAGATAGTGTACAACAGTCCTAAACATGCACATGTTTAACTTAAAGATACAAATAACTAAAACCTATATTTTTCTTCTCCACTTTCTTCTAGCTGCCACATAGAAGAGTGACATTCTCCACAGCCAATCAGTCTCAAGACCTGCAGGACCCTTCGCAACACAGCTACTATGACAGTGGACTGGAAGAATCAGAAACTCCCAGCAGTAAGTCTTCTTTAGGCCCACGGATTGGACCATTGGCCCTTCCAGAGGATCACTATGAACGCACCACCCCAGATGGTAGCATTGGTGAAATGGAACATCCAGAAAATGGTGAGCCCATTACTATGGTCAAAATGCATCTTGGCCTACACATAACATAAATAAAAGACCATCATCAAGAACCCAGAGAAGGAAATTCGACCAGACATTTTTAGAAAGAGTAGGCAGAAGCTTATTAGATGGGCCCTAAACACAGCACTACATGAATAAAACATAAGCTTTCTTAACAATGAAAGAATGCTTGGACAGGCACAAGATAATGTACTGTCCATATTAATTAAAGTTAAGAATTCAAATGAGTATCAACAATATATATAGAAATCAGACTGCATAATCTAAATATATTAGTTAACTACATATATTGATGTAGATTTCCATAATATTCCTAGGGTTATTTTAATATTCTTTTTTGTCTTTTCGAATTAAAAAAAAAAAAACTGAAAAGGCTAAATATATATTATAAACATTCACCTAGGAAAGGCATGCATACCCTTAACAATCTGGGTCATTTGTAAGGTAAATTCTGAAACCAAGCCATCATATTTTTTTTTTGCAGATTTCACATATGCCATCTGTAAAGACAATTACCGCTCTCACAGCCCCCCGGCTCAATACTATTGTTGTTCTTTTGATTTCTTTGGCCCTGACACAAAGCCAAAGTTGTAGGAAGAGGGTCATGGGGATGCGTAGGATTTAACTTGATTGCCTGTAGCTATTTCCTAAGGAAGCATCAGTATGGGTGTGGAGTTCAGAGAAGCTGCATGTTAAATTGAATCTAATAGGGAAGGTCTGTTTCAATGGATGCTGTCCAGGAAACATTAGCCAGACGCTCTGTTAAACATGGCAGGCACAGTATTTCTAGCTGATGAGACTATTTCAAGTAACATGTGCATCCTTCTTTATTTATCCATTGCAGAGCTTTCTGTGTGCTCATTGTGTACATTTGGCTTAGCACAGAAATATAAACTACTCTCTACGAGCGAAATCAGGCATATGGAATATGATGCAGCAAAATATGGAATATTTCATTATTCCTGAAACATCAGCTTTGGACATTGCTTTTCTTTTTTATGTGATATAGAAAAAGATACAGATTCTGATTTTTGATTTATTTTGGCAATTTAATGTATGTTAATCTTTCTTTTTTGTGCAGCCCCTGTTATAAGCCAAGCAGAATACAAATAATTACAAAAACAATATAATGAAATTAGCATGCAACAAACAGACAAGACATAATATTTAAACATTCTTCTTCTTCTTTTGGCTGCTCCCGTTAGGGGCTGCCACAGCGGATCATCTTCTTCCATATCTTTCTGTCCTCTGCACCTTCTTCTGTTACACCCATCACCTGCATGTCCTCTCTCACTACATCCATAAACCTCCTCTTAGGCCTTCCTCTTTTCCTCTTCCCTGGCAGCTCCATCTTAACATCCTTTTCCCAGTATACTCAGCAGCTCTCCTCTACACATGACCAATCCAACACAATCTCACCTCTCTGACTTTGTCTCCCAACCGTCCAACTTGAGCTGATCCTCTAATGTCCTCATTTCTAATCCTGTCCATCCTCGTCACACCCAATGCAAATCTTAGCATCTTTAACTCTGCCACCTCCAGCTCTGTCTCCTGCTTTCTTGTCAGTGCCACCGTCTCCAACCCATATAACATAGCTGGTCTCACTACCGCCCTATAGACCTTCGATTTCACTCTTGCTGATACCCGTCTGTCACAAATTACTCCTGTCACTCTTCTCCACCCACTCCACCCTACCTGCACTCTCTTTTTCACCTCTCTTTCACACATCCCTACATAATATTTAAACATTGATTTATACAATTAATACAAATCAATATACAGTGTAGCTTGTAAATCGTTAATACCATTAAAAGTTTATTAATGAACCAAAAAGATTTTTGGTTATAGATTCCAACTTACCTAGCATAGCCTGTCTCTGCCAAACAGCAATATGTTTGTAATCATAATTAACATTCATTTATAATTTGCAGTCCTTGAGAGATGTAGCTAAGAGATGGTTTCTGACTGTCATTTCAACCTCAGTTGTGTTTTAATGATTTTTCTCTTTAGTGACAGATGTTTCTGCTGTTTGATTGCAAAAAGTGACAAAGCTTTCTGTAACAGATTGAATTATTAGGTAAACACTGAAACACCATAAAATAATATGGCTATGTTTTGACATTGAATTTACAGACAATATTCCTTGAATTGTAGAACACCTCTGAAAGCACAGTAATGTCCACTCCATGAATAACAATAATATATTAATTATAGTGTTTTTTAACTATAATGTTTAATTCAGTAATTACAACATACACCAACTGTTATACAAGAGAAAGAAAAGAAAGCCGTGGAGGTTTAGAGGTTTGCTGTTATCATTTCAATTTTTATTGTGAAGGTTTAGAGGTTTAATCTTCAAAATAAAAGCATACTGTGAGTTTGCTATTCCGTACAGTTGATCAGAGACCTTATAATCAGAGACCTTATATAAGCTTATTTCTAGTTCTATCAAAATTAAGACCTCATTACTGACTTGAGATTCTGATGAAACAAAATAGCCTTTGTGAAAATGTTTTTTAACCCCTAAAATTGGATCAGGCTTCTTAGATAATGGACAGTAATTCAGTTAGTCTAGCATGTAATCCTCCCTTCTGGAAGATCTCAGAACTTCCGCCAAGCTCTCTGTTATCATTTTAATTTTCTAATTTCCTCTCTATAATGGAATACAATAGGTTTGGTTCTCAGTTAAGGTCTTAGCAAGGTCACATTTTAGCAGCTTCATTCATAATTACCAGTCTATTTTATAATGGCCTCAGGCCATATTTATATGCTATATTTTTTTGAAGAATTTATATATGTTTTAATAAGACCCCTTTACTTTATTTCCTAAATGTGTTTCCTATTGCAAATTGGAGAATATAAAATATAAGGATTCTTCAAAGTTAGCATTGTTTTGCCATTTGCTGTATCAAGCAATATGGTACTCCAAGAAAATTAACACTAATTAAAAAACAAGAAGGCAACAAAATTCATATAGTGCTAAATCAATCTAGTAGGACGTTTGAGTCTGGCCTCGCCTATGGCACTGTTTAATGTAATTTTCAAATCCAAAGAGACTCTGGGGATAAATTAAATAGCTCTTCTAGGCGAATTATAAAAATAAATGAAATTAAAATAGACAATTCTTTGCAAATAGTTTGAACATCTTATAAGATTTGCCCTATTTTGTGCATAACGTGTCTTTAGCTTGTTTTGTTTTAGCTCTCTAATACTGAATCGAAAGTCTAAATGTGACATACTCGCTTTGAGTAGGTTAGAGAAGTGCTACATAAATGTAATTAAATTAATTCATATTATTATATATTATAATTATGAAGAAACAGCAAGATCCCAAAACTCTGATTAGCTTTTATACATATTCATGTAATTGTGAGGTTCTGTTATTTCCTTCCATCACATTAAAGTGAACTATAGAGATCTGTTAGGTGAATATTAAGATTAATAGCATTTCTTTATATGTGTCATAAAGTATACATTTTTAATAGATAATACTGCTAGTATGTAACTGGTTTTACAATCTAACTTACTTGTATTTGGACTGTTTGACATTACCACATGTAGTTGACCAACTGAGAACAAGTCCATTACAGTTCTCCCTTTTTATCTTTATTTTTACTAAAAGCAAATTTTCTAACAGCCTGTAGGTTACTTCATTGACTGCTCCACTCTGTAATGGAATTTCATTTTTGGCGTGTTTAGTTCCAATTTATTTTATTTTTATTTTTTTCATTTTAGTTTTGTTTATGTTTTTCTCATAGTTTATTTAATCATTATGACAATGACTTCATCTCTGTCCCATTTTGAAAGTGAGGTGATGCATACAGAGACTGGACATCCAGTTGCGGTCAGTGAACAAGCCAATTTGGATTTTATTACGCCAGTCTTGACTCCTTTCATGAATCCAGACAAACTGCTGCACACTTGCGATATTATAGAACATCCTCTTGTTGTGGAAAAAACTTTCTTCAATCTTCAAAGAAGGCAATCATGGAGCCCAGATGAGAATGTTGAACATTGTGTGAGCAATCAATTAAACAATTCATCTGTTTTTATACTTTTTCTAATTACATTCACCTCATCTAATACATTACATCATCTGACTCTTAATATACAGAACTTTATTACCTCCTCCAATCAACTAACGTCACCAATAATTTCTGACTCATGGCGATTCTCCCATTATTTTGAACACTGCTTCATTAACAGGGGTGTTCTGCAGATTGTCCTACTGATCTTAGCACCGCTTCATAGGAGGGATGTATGGGCTTTCCCATCATCTTATTCCTGCTTTTTGGAGATGTGATGGTTACTCATTTACCTCATTCTAACCTTGGAAAATGACATTGGTAGTTTCTCAAAAACGAGGCAGAGTCCTCTTGCATGTTCAGCTTTCAGTTACATTTAGTTAACCCTTGAGTTACACTCAATCCTTTTCCTTGTGTTTAATAATGCATTCTGTTATGGCTTCACACACAAACGCGCACACACACACACACACACATATATATATATATATATATATATATGACATGCCAGTGATGCTGTCTCTTGCTTCTGGTGACATCTGAGGCATTATGGAATTGGCAAAAAACTAAGTATAATCTTTGATTTGCTATGATCTACCTTGAATTAAGGCCCTTTCAAAGGTGACCTAATCAGGCATTGTTTCACCTGAACCTCGCTACGTAAAAGTTCACTTAACAAGCTTTTGTGTGATTGATGAGTTTCTATACCTCACTGCACAAGCTGTATAGCTTGTAAGAAAAGTAAAACAAATTAACAACTTTTGTGAAAGTAAACTAGCTACAACTATAGACTTGTTATTCTACAAAATGTTGCTTTTTTAAATTAGTATAAAATGAGATGAACAGAAGCAGAGATTAATGACCACATTAGATGGAGAAGTTTGTTTATAAAATCGCTAACATTAGTAGCATACAAATTTTATTATTATTATTTATTATTATTGACATTACAATTTTCTATCACAGACTACTATGACTATAAATTACCATATAGTTAGAATCTCTTACCCATATTTTTAAATATTTGCACACTTGCATACTTACCTGAAGTTAACATTCATAGAACCTGCAGAATATGTTCTGAACCCATCCAAAATGGGAAATGAATAACATCAAGGGAGAAAATAGAAGGCATTTGTCCACTTTCATTACAATCCTACAATGCTAACTACCCCCAATTAACAGGCAATCAGCTCTACCTGGCCACCAATCCACAAGCAAAGAACCTTTGATGTACGAACCTCTGAATTGGCCTGCAACTGACCTTAATTGAGCAGCAGTACTTGCAAAAGCAAACTAAACCTCTACCAGTAACAACTGAAAGCAAATTCAAATACTCCTAACCCAACTTACTCTGTCTTGCTAGTGCATGCCATACCTTCTTTCAAACGTGACTTTGCTCTCTTCTGCATCTCCTTAAATGGTTGGCTAGCACTACAATGCCAACTACCAACAATTAGCAGGCAATTAGATCTTATATAAAAAATACTGGTGTGACCTGTTAATCCCCAGGGCACATTTGATACAGCAGCTCTTGTATTTTTCAAAGTAGATGTGCAGACATCAGGATGCGACATAATTGAAAGACAGTAGTAGTAGTGGGCTATTTTATTGTTTCCCCTCCCTTTTATTGTTTCCATTGTAACTCTAAACCATTGACTATTAGCAAGGTGGTAGTTACTTATAGTCATTTATGGAGTCACATCATGAAAAATTGTAGGTGTGAAAGGAAAATATAAGATACTAGCTGTGGTCTTAAAAACTATTGAAATCGTCAGAAAAAAAGTTGAAATGTAGAGATGTCAGGTAATTGAAAGGAACTACTCTGGGAGTCTCTTGTTTTGCTGACGTGCTTGCATCTCTTGTGCATTAGCAGCTAAGCGACTTTGTCTTTCTTCGAAGGTTTCGTTTTGCCAACATGCTAGCTTCACTTGTGTATTAGCGGCTAAGTGAGTTTCTGTTTCTTCGGAGATGGAGCCCTTAGCCCGACTCCACCTCTCATTTCCGGGCTGGATAGACAGACACACATACTTCCCACGCGTAGATGTTTATATAACATGTGTTTTAAAATTAGTTATCACTGCTGCACGCTGCTGCAAAGTTGTAGAGAGCTGTGCCAAACCCAGAAGTACTGGCTGCAAGGCAGAATCCAGCCTGGGATGAGATGCTTGACCACTAACGTATGTTTGCTTCAGAAGTTTAGGAAACACAACCAAAAACCAGCTACACACTTTGCAAGCTAGGGAGAGTAAACAGTCGCTTTCAATATTTTTTCTTTGAATTATTCATAGTTTTTGTCTGCATCAACCAGAGCAGCTTTTAAAATGCAAAAGTCATTTGTATGTATAATCATTGTTGAGTGTACATCTTGGTTGTCAGTTATTTAATTAATTTTGGAAAGTGCAGGGTGCAGTGAACTCATTGAAACAAAGGCCTTTAAATTTTATTGGATTATTGCAAAAAAAATTTTCTTTTGAATGTGGAAAGAAAAGTTGTCGTCATTTCTTTCACAGATAAATTAAAATAATGGTATTCTGGAACAAGATCATCAATCTTAAAAGCTTATGAAGCAATGATTACTAAATGGCAGTAAGAAATGACAATTCAGAAATACTTGTACAGTCATGGACCAATTTATGGCTCCCTTTGGGAACGTCTGTTTGGCTGTATGTCAAGTTGGCTGTATGTTGGTCACAAAGTGTACAGGTCATTGCAATCAGAGGTGTGTTGATTACCATTATTTATACTTTAACTGCAGAGTAGCACAAACTAATCTTCAAATTTTGTCAGCCGCATGCCTTGTCTGCATAAGAGCTGAATGTGTAAGAATTAGCTACAGTATATGGACAAAACAAGTCATAAAGGGTCCTCCAAGGGTCAGA